>NC_032092.1:1147443-1159801 GCF_000182965.3 Candida albicans SC5314
AAAGTATCAAAAAGAACTACAAGAGGCTTTGAAAAAGGGTAACACTTCTGAAAGCACATTGAAGCAATTGAAAGAAAAACTTGATTCCACAGAACAGGCCAAAAAGAAATTAGAAGATGGTATCAATAATATGACTAGAGACTTATTCCATCTTAAAAAACTGAAGAGTGAAGCTGAAACTCAAATCAAACAACGTGAAAGAGAGTTTAAAAATTTGACTTATGAATTTGAAAACACTAAAAAGGATTATGAATTACAAATTAATAATTTGAATAAATCAAATAATGAATTCAAACAGAAAATAAATGAATTGAGTAAGAAAATCGAATCTTTGACTGAAGATAATAAATTTAATGCCAAGCAACTTGAAGAGAAGTTAAGAGATACAGAAGAAAACAATGAACATTTGATGGATAAATTGAGATCTGCATCAGTTGCATACAATGACTTGAAAAAGGCGAAATCAGAATCTGAAGAAGAAACAGTTAAAGCCAAAGAAGAGTTGGAAACACTTACCAGTAAGATTGATAATCTTGAAAAGGAATTGAAGGAACAACAATCTAAAAAAAATGAATTGGAAGGACAGTTACAAAATATTACTGATTCTACCAATGAAAAGTTTAAGGAATTAGAGGATGAATTGAAGAGTATCAAAAAATCCAATAAAGAAATCTCCTCACAAAATTCAGAATTAATTCAAAAATTGGAGAAAACTGAAAAAGATCTCCAAGCAAAAGATGAAGAAATTGATAAATTGAAAGCTGAGACCAAATCAAATATTGATAATCTAAATTCAGAAATCTCTAGTTTACAATCGAAGTTGAAAGAAGCAGAAGAATCTCATTCAAGTACCAAAGATGAACACTCTTCACTTTCTGAAAATCTCAAAAAATTGAAAGAAGAGTATGAAAATACAAAAACTTCAATGATAGCCAAACTTTCAGCAAAGATTGAGGAGCACAAGAAGGCCACTGATGAAATTGAAACTAAGACTAAACACATCACCGACTTACAAGAAGAACATGCAAAGCAAAAGTCACAATTTGAGAGTGAACGAAATGATATCAAGTCCAATTTAGATGAAGCCAATAAAGAATTATCAGATAATAGAGAAAAATTGTCTAATCTTGAAAAAGAGAAAACTGAATTGAATAATAAACTCAAAACACAGGAAGAAAAGATTTCTGATTTGGAAACTTCAGTGGCAATCTCTGAAGATAAGTCAAAGAGCTTGAAACACGATATTGAAGATTTGAAGAGAGAGAAAATCAAGTTAGAAACAACATTGAAGGAAAATGAGGAAACGATGTTTGAGAAAAAGGAGCAATTGCAAGTTGTAAATGACAAATGTAAAGAGCTTGAAGCATGTTTGAAAAAACTTACTGAAACAAAAGAGAAAGAAATTAATGATTTAATTAGAAAATTAGAAGCAGCAAAGTCAGATCATGATACTGAGCGTAAGAAATTGTCACTATTAATTGAAGACACGAAGTCGGAGTCTGAAAAGAATGTCATCAAGTTGAATGAACAAATTGAGAAACTCAAAGGTGAAAGAGAGAAGGAAGTCAGGGATATTCAATCTCAGTTGGCAGCCAAAACTACCGATTGGGAAAAGATTAAAACTACACTTGACAAAGTTTTGAAAGAGAAAAGTGATCTAGAAAAGACTAACAAGGAATCAGTTGACACTTTGAAGAAAGAAGTCGAAAACTTGAAGAAAGAAATTTCGTTGTTGGAAGATCGGAAAAAGGACGATACCACCAAATATAAAGAACTTGCTGCTCAATTAGAAACCAAAACATCAAATTTAGACTCAACCACAATGGAATTAGAAAAGACAGAGTTGGAGTTGAAAAAAGTAAGAAATGAGCTAACTGAAGCTACTTCAGAATTAACAAAACTTCAAGATAACAACCAAAGTTTGACAGAAGAAATTGAAAAAACAAAGGCTGCTCTAACCAAATCGTCAAAAGATTTAGAAGTTTGTGGAAATCAAAAACTGGAACTTCAAGATTCATTAAAATCAGTGAAAAGTGAACTCAAGAATTTTGAAAACAAATATAACCAAGAAACCACTTCATTAAAAGACGAAATAGAAGAAAAACAAAAAGAGATTGTTACTTTACAAACTGAATTAAAAGATAGGATTCTGGAAGTTGAAAAAGAAAGAGCTATGCTTAGTGAAAATTCTGAAACTGTCATTAAGGAATACAGTGACAAAATAAAGAGTTTAGAAAGTAAGATCAACTCAATAAAGGAGAATCATTCAAAAGAGATAACAACTCATAATGAACAAAAGACTTCTTTGAAACAAGATATTGCAAAACTATCTCAAGATCATGAACTGGCGCAAACTCAATTAGAAGATAAGGAGAATCAATTGAAGGAATTGAAAGCTAGTTTAGAGAAACACAATACTGAGTCCGCAACAAGCATTGAAGAAAAGAACAATCAGATAAAGGAACTCTCGGAAACTATTAAGTCATTAAAAACTGAATTAAAGACAAGTGGTGATGCATTAAAACAATCTCAAAAGGAATACAAAACTTTAAAAACTAAAAATTCCGACACTGAACTGAAATTGGAAAAACAATTGGAAGAACTAGAAAAAGTGAAGCTGGATTTACAAACAGCAGATGAAAAATTGAAAGGAATTACAGAAAGGGAAATTGCATTGAAATCTGAACTTGAAACAGTGAAAAATAGTGGATTGTCTACAACTTCTGAGCTTGCTGCATTGACAAAAACAGTGAAATCATTGGAAAAAGAAAAGGAAGAATTGCAATTTTTATCGGGCAACAAATCAAAGGAATTGGAAGATTACATTCAAAAGCACAGTGATATTTCGGAAAAACTAAAGGCATTAACTGATGAGCTTAAAGAGAAGACCAAACAGTTTGATGATTCTAAAAAGAAATTAACTGAGTTGGAAAATGATTTGACTTCCACTAAGAAGGAATTGGAAACTGAAAAGACACAGACGAGTAAATTCAAAAACCTCGAGGAAAGGAAAGACAAAGAAATTGTGAAACTCAATAAAGAATTAGAGTTATTGAAAAATGACAATAGTGGTGCTAAAAAGGAACTACTGGAAAAAGTATCCAAGCTTGAGTCAGAAATTGAGATTTTATCCAAGAAGTTAGAAGACAAAAAATCGGTCATGAAACAACATGATGAATTGAAAGAACAAACAAAGGAAAAAGATCAAGAGCTACAAAAAGTTACAAAGGATTATTCTACTACCAAACTGAAATTAGATGAATTGCAGAAAGAATTAGATGCTGCATTGCCATTCAAAGATAAGTTTGAAACAGCCTCAGCCAAGTTAACACAATCTACTTCTGATTTGGAAGCAGCAAATAAGAAATTGAATACTTTGATTAGTGAAAAAGAAAAAACTGAACAAGAACTTGAAAAACTTACAAAACAACACGTTGAACTTGAAAAACTGATTGATGATAAAAATGCTGATTCCAGCAAGATAAATTCTGATCTTGAAAAAGCCAACAAGAAAGTATTGGACTTTGAAACACAACTTGAAAAACTTACCAAAGAACTTGATACTAATAAACTGGAATTACAAAAACATGAAAAATTGAACAATGAATTCACCAGTTTGAGTAAATCACATGAAGAAATTAAAACTAAATTAGACAAAATTGAAAATGAAAAGAATGATCTTGTCAAATCACATGAAAAACTCAATGTTGAACATAAAGAAACGTCAACAAAATTACAAAATGTTGAAGAAGAAAATAAGAAAATCACAGCAAAATATGAATCTGAACTCAAGAAATTACAAGATAAACTTAAGAATTGTGTTCCTAAATCCGATTTAGATGATTTAATGTTGTTGATGTCAGATTTAGATGAAAAGAATAAAGCATATAAATCAAGATTGAAGAAGTTGGGTGATGAAGTTTCAAGTGATGAAGAGTCAGAAGAAGAAGAGTCAGAAGATGATGATGAGTAAACCAAGCCCCTTCTCTCCAACATACTAGCTTCTATAGTCGTACTTTGTACTTTAATATAAACCAATGAATCATACGTTTAGTCTATATGTAGAAGAAGGTTTTAACTGTTATTGTTACCTTCTCAACCCTTCTCAATTTAGATTATAGATTCATTGAAGATCAATCAATAATGAAAACGTTAAAGAAGAAGAAGAAAGAAAGAAAGAAAGAATAATGAGTGGAAAAAAAAAAAAAACTCAAAAAAAACTCAAAAAAATTCAAACACCGATATTCCCATCAATCAACACCAATCCACGATTAACACCCATTGCCCCTCCATTGGTTTCGATGATTCTTCTTATTGATTCATACGATTCTTTTACTAATAATCTTGCTCATTTATTAAAAGAAAGTACTGGGCAAGAAGTAATAACTATTCATAATGATTCATTCAAACCTAATGAATATGAAACTTTTTATACCCAATATCTTCCATTGTTTCAATTCATAGTAATTGGTCCAGGACCAGGACATCCAGCAATTGAATCTGACATTGGAATTATTAGTTGGTTAATTAAAAAGTTTCAACAACAACACCAAGAAAATGATAATAATGTTGTACCTATATTGGGGATTTGTCTTGGATTTCAAAGTTTATGTTATGAATTTGGTAATGATGTATCAAGATTACAGAAAGTGAAGCATGGTCAAGTTTATGATATTTATCCTGTATCCAAGAGTGAATTGTTTCCTGATGATGAATCACCATTTGGAAGTGTTAGATATCATTCATTGTATGTTGAGAATACTAATGATGAGATCATCCCCTTGGCTTATTGTTATGAACCACTGGAAACTGATTCACAAGATAAGCAGAAACAGAAGCAGACAAATAAAATTTTGATGGCAATGAAACATAAGAAGTTCCCATTTTATGGAGTTCAATATCATCCAGAATCTATATGTTCATCTAAAGGTTCAGATTTGATCAAAAATTTTAATGATATTGCCCAACAATACAATGAAATATATAGACCAAACGTATTTAAACAAAATAAAGTATCAAATTGGTTGGATAATCATGCCGTTCATGAAGATTATTTAATTAAAGATGGTAAATTTATTTCAAATGAATTACACAATATTTATTTCCAGAAATTACAATTGGATAAAGAAATATTACCCATTGATGTATGTGATTATTTTTACCAACAGAATAGCGACGACAAATGTAATTTCATATTATTAAATTCAGCGTCAATACCTGGTGAATGGTCAATTATTGGGTTACCAACTATTGGAGAAAGTGAAATTATCACTCATTCAGTCGATGATGAGAATCACATTTATTTATCACAATTTGGATCTAAAACCAATGAAAAACAAACGTTAGACGGCACCGACACAGTTTGGAATTTCATTGCCAATAAAATGCAAAAGGCATATATATCACGTGAAACAATCAAACTGAAATTGAATGATTATGGCAAGCGTGAATTACCATTTTGGGGAGGTTATATGGGTTTAATTTCATATGAAGAAGGACAACATGTGATAATCAACAAGATATCCAATATTTGCCAAAATGGAACAACAACAACAACAACAACAACTCCAGATTTGAAAATGGTGTTTATTACCAGATTTATAGCATTTGATCACGTGACAAAGAATTGGTTTATTGTTGCTATTAATGACAATGATGGTACTAATTGGGGTCAACAAATAATAAATGATTTGCATAAAGTTGAGAAGATCAACCTTGATAATATTCCAGATTCAGTCAATAAATTGGCTACAAAAGGTGATGAGGATTTAATTGATTTTGAATTACCAAATCGTGATATTTATAAGAAACAATTCAATCAATGTCAAGAATATCTTCATTCCGGTGATTCATATGAATTATGTCTTACTACTCAACTGAAAATTCATTTACCCCTGTATATACAACCATGGGATATTTATAAAGTGTTGACTCTTCATAAAAATCCTTCACCATTTTCTTGTTTTATGGATTTTGATGATTGTTGTTTGATTTCTTCATCTCCAGAAAGATTTTTATCTTGGAAAGATGATATTACACTGGGCAACAACAACAAAATAGTTCAACTTAGACCTATCAAGGGGACAGTGAAAAATACTGATGAAATAACTCATGAAATTGCCACCAAGATCCTTAAAACACCGAAAGAAATGGGTGAAAACCTTATGATTGTTGATTTGATTAGACATGATTTATATCAATTTACTGATGAAGTTGAAGTTTCCCAATTAATGACAGTTGAAGAATATAAAACGGTTTTCCAATTGGTTAGTGTTATTCAGGGGAAACTTTATAAAGAAGGATATCATGGAATTGATCTTTTACATCGATCATTACCACCAGGATCAATGACGGGGGCACCAAAGAAAAGATCAGTAGAATTATTACAAGATATTGAATCGATGCAAAAAAATTTTGTTGGTGGTAGAAGAGGGATATATAGTGGTGTTGTTGGATATTGGTCAATCACTGATGATTCCGATTGGTCAGTTATTATAAGATCGGTTTTCCATTATTCTAATGATAAAGAAAACAACCCTAAAACCAAACTTTGGAGAATTGGAGCAGGTGGTGCCATCACGGTTTTAAGTGATGTGGATGATGAATGGGATGAAATGATGTTAAAGTTGACTAGTGCATTACAAGCATTCAAATAGAAAAAAAAAAAGAAAAAAGAATATAGAATTATCATAAATGATATGTAAATAGAATAAAAAGAAATAGATGATGTTATTATCCTTTGAATGGTTTTAAAAGCGCAAGGCAATATGAATTATTAACAAAAATCATTTCTTGGAATATAAGTCCAATTCATGCAATGACAATTATGTAAGACCAACACTGAAAGTGTTTTTTTGTGGAATTAAACGCTTTTTATTACTATAACTATTGTGCTATTGTTGATGAAAGCCGTTGTTGTTCAAATTCGTTGCTCTGGGGTGGTTCGGAACAACCTGACATTTTTGTTATTGTTGTTGTTGCTCGGTTTGATTGTTCCGTTCCGTCGATTGCTCACGCCATATTGAAAGCACCAGCAACCTAAATATAAAAATGGTTCCGGGATTCCTAACATAAAATGTACAGTTTCACTTTCACTATCACTTTTATATATATATATAAACTCTTTACATTTTTTGAAGGTTATTTCACATTCATTTTCTACGTTAATAATCCCCCCCCCTCCCCCGCCATGACAGACTATTCCAATTCAAAATCATTATTTTTGGGATTTGATTTATCGACTCAACAATTGAAAATTATAATTACTGATGAAAACCTTACTCCATTAGATACTTATAATGTTGAATTTGATTCTCAATTCAAATCTAAATATACAAAAATCAATAAGGGAGTAATTACTGGTGATGATGGAGAAGTTATAAGTCCAGTAGCCATGTGGTTGGATGCCATTAATTATGTTTTCGATGAAATGCAAAAAAGTAAATTCCCCTTTGATAAAGTTGTTGGGATCAGTGGATCAGGACAACAACATGGATCGGTTTATTGGAGTGGGGAAGCTAATGAATTATTAAATGATTTAATTCCTTGTAAAGAATTATCTAGTCAATTACAAGATGCATTTTCATGGGGGTATTCACCAAATTGGCAAGATCATTCTACTGTGAAAGAAGCAGAAGATTTCCATAAAGCCATTGGTAAAGAACATTTAGCAGAAATTAGTGGATCTAGAGCTCATTTAAGATTTACCGGATTACAAATCAGAAAATTTATTACGAGATCTCATAGTAAAGAATATGAATCAACGTCAAGAATTTCATTAGTATCATCATTTGTTACTAGTATTTTGTTAGGAGAAATTGCTCCATTAGAAGAAAGTGATGCTTGTGGAATGAATCTTTATGATATTCAAAAGAGTCAATACGATGAAGAATTGTTGGCATTAGCTGCTGGTGTACACACTGAAATTGATAATGTTTCTAAAGAAGATCCGAAATATAAAAAATCAATTGATCAACTTAAACAAAAATTAGGAGAAATTTCACCCATTACATATAAATCATCAGGGAAAATTTCAAAATATTTTGTTGATACTTATGGTTTCAATTCTGATTGTAAAATTTATTCATTTACTGGGGATAATTTGGCAACAATTTTATCATTACCTTTACAACCTAATGATTGTTTAATTTCATTAGGGACTTCCACCACGGTATTGATCATTACTAGTAATTATGAACCGTCATCACAATATCATCTTTTTAAACACCCAACATTACCTGATCATTATATGGGTATGCTTTGTTATTGTAATGGATCTTTAGCTAGAGAAAAAGCTCGTGATCAAGTAAACAAGAAGCATAATGTATCCGACAATAAAAGTTGGGATAAATTCAATGAAATTTTGGATCATAATAAAGATTTTAATGGGAAATTAGGAATTTATTTCCCCTTGGGAGAAATTATCCCTCAAGCACCAGCACAAACCATTAGAGCTGTATTGGAAGATAATGGAGAAATTACTCCTTGTGAATTAGATAGTCATGGTTTCACTGTTGATGATGATGCCTCAGCAATTGTTGATTCTCAAACATTAAGTTGCCGATTAAGAGCAGGACCAATGTTAAGTAAATCATCCACCACTAAGAATGGGAAAACCAACTCCTCTGAGGAGTTACAACAATTATACGACAATTTGGTGGATAAATTTGGTGAATTATCAACTGATGGGAAAAAACAATCATTTGAATCATTAACTGCAAGACCCAATAGATGTTATTATGTTGGTGGAGCTTCTAATAATACTAGTATAATTACCAAGATGGGATCAATTTTTGGTCCTACTAACGGTAATTATAAAGTAGAAATTCCTAATGCTTGTGCCTTGGGTGGTGCTTATAAAGCTAGTTGGTCATATAAATGTGAATTAGAAAATAAAATGATTGGTTATGATGAATATATTGGGAAATTATTTGATACTAATGATGAATTAGAAAGTTTTAAAGTTGATGATAAATGGGAAGAGTATTTCACTGGTGTTGGAATGTTAGCAAAAATGGAAGAAACATTGTTAAAACAATAAAAAGAAATGATTTTCCTCCCCCCCCCCCCTTCTTGTATTTAGAAATTTAGATAGAAATTTAGAAGATCTTGTTTAGTTTAGATATACATAAGAAAACAACATACCAAAAAGTGTATTACTTATTAGAAACAATAAGGTTCAACCAAAAGGGTGGTATTATTTTGAAGTTGAATGGTTTTGTGAGTTCTCGCCCGCTACCAAATTGTCCCTTTGATGGTGCTTAAAAAAAATTTATTCTTCCATTATCAACAATTCACTTATTCCTTGTATCAACTATTAAAGAAATGCTTAAAAGTTCTAGAATACTTCTAAACAGATCATCATCATCATCATCATTATACCTAAACAGAAGACTTTCTACATTATTAACCACTAAACCGATTGAGAAATTAACTATTGAAGATTTATCACATCCATCAATCAATCAACAAGATGAAATTGGTCGATTAAAATTAATTGAATCAATACAAAACACATCAACTTTATCAACCCAAAATCGTAATGAATTATTGGAATTTTTAATCCCCAATTTTTCTATTTATTTCAAATTACCCCAACATACTATTAAACAAGAAGTTTTACATCGATTAATTCAATTAAATCCTGGTAGAGTTCATAGTACTTTTGATTTATATAATAATCATCGTAATGAAATTCAAGATTATATGATTCAAGATGTTTTGAAAAGGTTAATTCATGGAGAGAAGAATGCTACTATTGCTCGAGAAGATGGCGATGATGAAAGTGAAAGTATTGATTTGAATAATATTATTCAAATTGTTAATGATTATCAACATTTACAATTTGATCAATTATTAATTGAATTATTTTATAAATTGATTGATAACAATAGTAATGAATTGATTGTTGAATTAATAAATTCTGGAGTATTAAATGGTGAAATGATATTAAAGGAAATGGTGGGGCAAGTCAATATTAAGACAAGTTCTATTACTACTAAATTTGCATTTATTACTATATTCAATCGATTGTTCAATAACAATCCACAATCTATGGACCACCAAGTTTATACTATTGCCTTGAATTTATTAAATTTTGATGATTCCCACAAAGAGTTAGCAGTGTCATTAACAAGTAATGAAATATTACAATATGTTACAGAATCAAAACTCGATGAAATTCCTGAAGCCATAAATTTAAGACAAACATTATTAGAAATTTATGGTATTAAACAACAAGATAATGATAAAGCTTTGAAGAAATATTTTTATTATGAAACTCATGTTAAATCCAATATTGAACAAATTCGTTTCATAATGGTTAAAATATTTAGTTATTTAGCCATAAAACAAAACAAAGAAATTTGGAATCAAGTGGCTCAACTGATGGTTAATCCCGAATTAACGGTTAAAACATTACAATTATTAATTATTGGTAAAAGTTTTTTCAATATTGATTCAGGATTATCAATGTATAATGATTATATTCAAAATGTATCTTCTCAAATCAATCCTGAAACTAAAAAATCATCTAAAGGGTTATTAACAGAGTCAATAATATTAGGATTTTTAATTAATAATGATCGTGAATTTGCATCTTTAATATTTGATAAAGCTATAGAAAATCAAATAATTAAAGATGAATTAGAAATTAGTCAAATTAAAAAAATTTTTAAAATTTATAGTGATTGCTTTATTGATAATGAAATTTGGGAAAATCATGCTCAATTGAAAATGATAGATGTTGCCTTGAAATATATAGAGAATATTGATTCCATAAAGTATTAAAACCAGGAAATCTACCTATAGATAGTGTTAGTTAGTTAGTTAGTCAGAATAATTTTGTAAATAGATAAGTTTATTACTCTTGGTAAATTATAGTGAGTGAGTGAGTGAGTGAGTGAATGTTGAAACTGTTGATAATGTAATGTAGTGCGTGTACTTTGGTACAAGCATTACCTAATTGGGAAATTTAGCCATAAGTATGTGCCACAACCAAAAAAAAAGTCGTGTATCCGATGACAATACAAAATGAGTAATCAAGTGAGAAAAAATTTTTCTTTAGTTGTTTGCCGCGTGTGCACGTCCAACTCAAGTTATTGTGATAAAGAATTGCCGCCCCGCTCCCCTCCCTCCTTCCCCACTGAAAGAATTCTTCTTCTTTTCTCCGTCTGACTCATTTTAATCGTCTGGTGGCTGGTGGCTGGTGGCTGGCGGCGGCAGCGGCAGCGGCAGCGGTGATGAGTGTGAGTTCCTTAATTATCGCCGCATGTTATTACTCACTCACTCACAAACACTTTAGACGGAATTATCTCTGTCTCTCTCTCTCTCTCTCTTTCTCACTTAGAGAATATATAAACCACATTACAATTCATTTATTCTACATTGAACAATTTGAATGAAAAAAAAAAAAACATTTTATACCTTTACTTCTTACTTCTTTCTAATAATCAACTATACTAGCTAACTCATATACTAATTATGTCTAAATCACCAGTTATTCTTCATTTAAGAGCAGAAACTAAACCATTAGAAGCTAGAGCTGCTTTAACTCCTTCTACTACTAAACAATTACTCGATGCTGGATTTGAAATTTATGTTGAAGAATCTTCTCAATCTACTTTTGATATTAAAGAATATGAAGCTGTTGGTGCTAAAATAGTACCTGAAGGTTCATGGAAAACTGCTCCTAAAGAGAGAATTATTTTTGGTTTAAAAGAATTACCTGAAAATGAAACTTTCCCATTAATTCATGAACATATTCAATTTGCTCATTGTTATAAAGATCAAGCTGGTTGGCAAGATGTTTTAAAAAGATTCCCACAAGGTAATGGTATATTATATGATTTAGAATTTTTAGAAAATGATCAAGGTAGAAGAGTTGCTGCCTTTGGATTTTATGCTGGATTTGCTGGGGCTGCCATTGGGGTATTAGATTGGAGTTTTAAACAATTGAATGGTAATACTAAAGGTACTAAAGGTGAAGGTGAAGGTGGTGAATTACCTGGGGTGACTCCATATCCTAATGAAAATGAATTAATTAAAGATGTTAAAATTGAATTAGAAAAAGCTTTAACTAAAAATGGGGGTCAATATCCTAAATGTCTTGTTATTGGTGCCTTGGGTAGATGTGGATCTGGTGCCATTGATTTATTTAAAAAAATTGGTATCCCTGATGATAATATTGCTAAATGGGATATGGCTGAAACTGCTAAAGGTGGTCCATTCCAAGAAATTGTTGATCTGGATATTTTCATTAATTGTATTTATTTATCTAAACCAATCCCACCATTTATTAATAAAGAAATTTTGAATAATGAAAATAGAAAATTGACTACTATTGTTGATGTTTCTGCTG
>NC_032092.1:1159850-1287152 GCF_000182965.3 Candida albicans SC5314
TTTCAATGAACCAACCGTTGAAGTTAAACTTGATAAAGGTCCTAAATTATCAGTATGTTCAATTGATCATTTACCTTCTTTATTACCTAGAGAAGCTTCAGAATTTTTTGCTAAAGATTTAATGCCATCATTATTGGAATTACCAAATAGAGATACTTCTCCAGTATGGGTTAGAGCTAAACAATTATTTGATAAACACGTTGCCAGACTTGATAAAGAGTAGTAGTAGGTTTACAAGTCAAGTAAATGTGTTTAATAAATATTTTATTAAATCTTTTATTTTATTTCATTTCATTTCTTAATTAGTATCTGTGTATATTGGGATCTATTAGTAAAATAGTAGCACTATTATTATTCTAATGTTACACTAACTTTTCTTTTCTTTTTAATATTATTCTTTTTTGATTTCTTACCCTTTTTATTCTTTTCACCTTGCATTATATTTTTAATTTCTTCACCATCAGTTTCATATTCAGATTCACTAGGGATATCATTATTATCAATTTCTCCCTTTCCAGTGATTTGACTTAATGAAGTAAATCTTCTTTTCATAGTATCCAGTTTTTCAATACCTTCAGGACTTGTAACCACACAATTTAATCTTTCACCAGTATCATAAACAGCAATTTGATCTTTTAATAATAAATTCCAAATAACAATTCTTCCATCAGATGAAACTGATACTAAATATGGTATATCATGAGTTTCTGAATTATCTTGAATAAATGATATTCCTTTAATACGATTAGTATGACCTCTTAATGTAAAATCAGCTATCAATTGTTCAGGTTTAGAATCCCACACTTTATCTTCTTCTTTTTCTTCATCATCAACATCAGATGTAGTAGTAGTAGTTGTTGTGGTGGTTTCTTCATTTATCCCCGCTAATACTTTTTCATTAAAATCATAAAATTCAATAACACCATTACTTAACCCGACAACTAACCAATTTTTATTATTAAATTTTAAAATCTCCATACACATTAAAGTTGGTGATATTTTAATTTTTTTAATAATTTTAGCCGTTGAAGTTTTATAAATTAATATTTGATTTAACATTCCAATTAAAAAAAATGATCCTTTAGAATCTGGTGACCATTTAACAAAATCTCCCAGTTGACCTAAATGATCTTTCCCCTTTATTTTTAAAATGGCAGCTTTTTTAGCGGTCATTAAATTCCATAATCTAATAGTTTGATCTTGTGAAACCAGTATAGCAACTCTACCACTTGGATGAATGGCTAAATCATTAATTTTACCCGTATGACCTTTTAAGATACCAAAAGTTTCCCAATCTTTAGTTCTCCAAATTATAATTTTCCCATCTTCAGATCCTGATAATAACCATTTCCCCGTTTTTTGTGAATAACCGGAAGTACTGCTACTGGAAGTGCTACTACCACGACTGCTAATGTCTTCATTTTGAGGATTTTCTGTGGAGACTTCAGTGGAAAATTTCAAACTAGTAATAGTCCCATTATGACTCAATAAAGTTCCTAATTCTTTTCTTTTTTGTAAATCATAAATTCTAATATGTTCATCATTTGATCCAGTAACTAAATATCTTTTAGCTAAATCCATTGATTTTATAGATAATGAATGAGCTTGGAAATGGAAAATTGGTTGGAAAATTGGGTCTTTAATGTTTGATGGATCTAATATTACTGATAAACATAATAAATTATGTTCATAAGATCCAACAAATATTCTAAATTGAATTGATGATGATGAAGAAGAAGAAGAAGAAGAAGAACTAGTGGTAATTGTTGTTGTGGAATCACTTCCTTTTAATGCAGATTTAATAACTTTGGATTCTTCTTTAGACATTGTCCTTATAAGTTTTTTGATAATTGATATTAAGTATTTGATTTAATAGAATGAAGAGAAGGGAAGGGAAGGGAAGGGAATGACTTATAGGAAGAACTTTGTTAAAGTATTTGAAATTTTTTTTTTTTCACCTTACAAAACTTTACAGCAGAGTGATGATGATGAGATGGCTACTTAAAGCATGCTACCAATTGTTCAATTCTTCTAGTTTAGCGCGTCCAACACTGTGAATAAAATTTATGACAACAAATCAATCAATCAATACAACAACAACAACAACAACAACAACAACAACAACAACAACAACAACAACAACACTGTCAACACAATCAATACTGCCATTTGTCCCTTATCATCCCAACACACACATCTTTATCATGGTTCAGAATCAAAAGACACCTAATCATAATAATTCTACATTATATATATCTCCCGTTGTTAATAAAAAAAATGATTTAATGTATGTTACACCACCAAATCCCACCACGGTAACAACCAATAAATTATTAGAAACCCCTGGATCCAATAAATCTACTTCAACATCAACATCCCTGTTTTTCCATTTTGATCGAGCTTCTAATCATACTTTACATGATCGAGTCACTGACAATAATTTATTAGATGATCCATTAACACCAGTTGATAAATTACGATTATGGAGACATGATGCGATTATGCAACATCAATATAAAACTGCAGAATTTATTGGTGATAAAATATTAGAATTAACTAATGATGATGCTAATGATGCATTTTGGTTAGGTCAAGTATATTTCAATCAAGGTAATTATTTACGATGTAAAAATTTATTAACATCAAATATTAATTATCAAAATCTGATAAGTTGTCGATATTTGGCAGGTTATAGTTTAATAAAATTAGAAATGTGGGATGATGCATTGGATTTAATTGGTGAAACTAATCCATTTAAAAATAATAATGATAGTGGTAGTAGTAGTACTACTACTACTACTGATGGAGGGATAAAACTTGAATCATCAATGTGTTATTTACGAGGATTAATATATGCTAATCAAAATAATTTTGAACGAGCTAAGGAATGTTATAAAGAAGCATGTATTGTTGATGTTAAATGTTATGAAGCATTTAATGAATTAATTATGAATAATTTAATGACCCCTAATGAAGAATGGGAATTTGTTATGACTCAATTAAATTTCCGAGATAATTTAGATGATACCAACAATGATGAATTGATAAAATTACTTTATATGACAAAATTAAGTAAATATTTAAACCCGGATAAATTCAATGAAAGTGAACATATCCTCAAAGAAGAATATGAATTATATGACAATTGTGATTTAATGTTGAGTCGAGCTGATTATTTATATATTCAATGTAATTTTGATGAATGTTTGAATTTATGTGAACGAATTCTTAATAAAGATGAATATAATTTTGATGTTTTACCAAATTATTTAAGTTGTCTTTATGAATTGGGTGGGAAAAATAAATTATTTTTAAAAGCTCATCAATTAGCTGAATTACATCCAATTAATCCTATGACTTGGTTAGCTATTGGAACTTATTATTTATCAATTAATAAAATGGTGGAAGCAAGAAAATTTTTCAGTAAAGCAACTTTATTAAATCCAAATTTTGGTAATGGATGGATTGGGTTTGCTCATACATTTGCTGCTGAAGGTGAACATGAACAAGCAATTAGTGCCTATGCCTTTGCCGCAAGATTATTTCCTGGAACTCATTTACCTAATTTATTTTTAGGAATGCAACATTTACAAATGAATAATTTAAATTTACTGGAAGAATATTTATTAGCATCATATCATATTTGTAATAGTGATCCGTTATTATTAAATGAATTGGGAGTAATTAATTTTCATAAAAATCAATTTGATAAAGCAGAATTTTTTTTACAAGAAGCTTTAAATGCTGCTAAAAATTTGAATTCTGATTCTAAAACTTGGATTTCAATTCATGCTAATTTAGGTCATGTATATCGTCGAGCAAATCAACCTTATAAGGCATTAGATTGTTTTAATCAAGTTTTAAAAATTAGTAACAAAAATGATGCTAATATATTATCAGCCATTGGATTAATTCATTTAAGATTACAAAATATTTTCCAGGCTATAGAATTTTTACATGATGCATTGGCAATTTCTCCATTAGATCCTATTGCAAGTGATTTATTGAAAAGAGCATTAGAAGCTAATAAAGAAAATCAAGAAATTTTCTCCACTACCGAAAAATTATTTCAATTGAATTTACCTATAGAAAGAAGGAAATATGAAAGTAGTAGACTAGCTAAACAACAACGACAGTCAAGATGCAGTATTAGTGGTGGTGGTGGTGGTGGTGGTGGTGAAGAAAATACTAAGAATATTGTTACACCATTAACAACAAAAATACGGGATAGACATATTAATGTTGGTAATAGTAGTATAGATCCAGTATTATTTGTTAATGACCCAACAGGTAAAAATGAAGATATACAAGATGATGGTGAACCCGAAGGTGAAGGTGATGATGTAACTTTATTAGCTCAAGAATTACAAAATGGTGAAGCTTCAAGTGATGATGAAGATGTAATGGATATAGAAAGTGATTAAATAAAGTAAAAGTGTTGTTAGCGCTACCATAGTCGTCTAGTTGTTTGTTTGTTTTTTTTTTTTTCTTTCCTAATTTGGATTTCGCTGCACTGCTGCTTCGCGCTCTCGCCCCTCCCCCCTTGCATCGTATAACAAATTCTGCACCCTCTTTCGTTCCAATTTAGACGAAGAAAAGTTGGTCTTACATTGGAGAGACATATGCACAGTTGAATGGATTATGATGAATTTAAGACATTACAATAAGTAGACTTTACCAAAACAAAAAGATATAATCTACGTTATTGGTAGTAACATTTTTTTTTGGGGGGGGGGAGTGACGGGCATTTAATTTTGTGTAATTAACTAGTTTATAAATGGTTTCGAGGAAATGGATGGATAAATGAGTTATTCTTACACATGAATAGAAATCAATGGTAACGTGATTATAGTAGAAGATAGATAAATTTTGATTAACAATGTTTTAGTGGAAGTTAGAGTAAGGGGTATATATATATATATATATATGTTGGTCAATTTAGTTTCATTTTGGGAACATGAATGAACTGTTCCTCTCTCTTACTAGTTTGTTATTGTATGAGTTAATTCGTATCATTTATAACTAGACTTGAACACGATATGAAATCAAGTTTAAAACTGAAAAGATTTACAAAAGAGAAGGATTTACAATTCTTGAAAAATTTGAAGAACTTGAAAACGTATACATTTACTTTGATATGAGAATCCATTGGATATAGATTTGAACAACTACTACTACTATTGTAATAGTTACTAATAGTAATAATAAGTAAAATCTCTATAATTGTAGTTAGGCTCTTCAATTTAGACGATGACAGTGAAAGAATAAATTAATTCTTTCTCGTCTTTTTGTCTTTTTAGTTTATAACCAGAAAACACAAAACTACTCACTAAATTCACACAATGTCATTTCATTACACACATACACATACACATACACATGATAATAATACTTTAAAATGCCCCCCCCCCCCCCCCGGGTAATAGAATTGTTGAATTTTTAACCAAAATAGGAAAGAGGATATACTTGAAAAATAATTAGACTTCATAGGAATTACGATTAAGATTATCATTCAATACCAAGAAAAGGGGAGAATTGCGAGGGGAGGGGGGGGGGGTTAAATGGATGAAAATCAATTAAAACTTGCAAAATATAGAAGTTTAATAGCATACATGAATGAATAAACTTGGACTACTATTAAGGTTATAAACAACTTTCTTTTATCCAAGAAAAGGCGGCGAAAACAACAACCAAAGTAATGGAAACAAGAAATTGTACAAATTCTGTAAAGTTTAAAATGGTTAAGTATACTCTTTTCTTGATTTCATGTTAAATTATATATCATTCAATTTTCATATATACAGATCGATGAATATCATCAAAATAAAAGTTAGCATATACAGTCGAATATGATATTTGAAAAGCAAGGATAAGGGTATTAACAGTATTGGTATTATTCTTTTCTTAACCATATAATATTGTCCTAATAATCAATCAATCCATTATCAATATATAATTCATTTATGGGTTTTATAATCAAGTTGATATTTTGTGAAAAATTCCAAAATTCAAAATAATGTAAAACCAAAACCAAAACCAAAACAATTCTAAACAATTTTAATAAACGAAACGAAATTCATAAACAAAACAATATGAAATAAACCAAGAAGAAGAATGTTAAAATATAAAACAAAAATTATAATTAAACAGAAAGATAATAAGTCAAATTGGCATACTTACTTACTTGGTTAATTATTTACTTTCTCTTTCTGGATAATGAGAAAGAATTCTTATTATTGTTTGTGTATTCCTTTATCAATAAATTGAATAATTCATTCATATAAATATCAAGCTTGGATTCCCAAATCTTATTAAACTCTTAGTTGTTGTTGTTTTTTTGTAGATGTTATATTTCTTTTGTAAGTCATTTGTATCTCTTTCAAAAATACGATATATCTTACTTACTTGTCTTAACAAAAACAAGGCAATCATCATCCCTATTTATTTATTCCCTACTACTACTATTAGCATCAAACATTACAGCATTAGGCATTCCAACATCCAGCATCCAGCATTTATATTAGCATTAGCATTAGCATTAACATTAACATTTATATTTATTTCAAACTTCATATCAATTCAAATTCTACTCATTTTTAAAGGAGTTTAAGTGTTTTAATTGTTACAACAACAATAACAACAATCAAATTATAAGACCAGTCATTTCTCTCTATCTTCTTTATTGTATTTTTTTTTGGGAAAAGGTATTATATAAGATTGGGATTTGTTCTTCTATCAATCAATCAATCAATCAATTAATCAATCAATCAATCAAAGGAAGAAGACAACGAAGAGAAGAGAAAGAAACTTTTGTCAGTATTTACAAATTACACAAAAACTAACAAAAAGGAACAACAATAAAATTAGTGCGTGTCTGAGTGAATAATTAAATAAACGTAAACATCAATCATCATCATCATCATCATCATCAATTTACAACAACACACTCATCAACAACCAACAGCACACTCATTCCACCTATATTACTTCATTCATTTCTCACTTTCCCACTTTCTCACAGTCTACTTTTATTTTTTGATCTTCTATTACTCATATCTACAACAACTATTACCCATATTATTATTATTGTTGTTACATATTACTCCCCCCTTGATCCATATCAAATCAAGAACAATAGATAGAAGTTCTATCTTACACATCTACTACAATTCAAATATTCTATTTTTGCATTTCACATAATTATATTTCCCCTTTTATATATATCTATATACTTAACACACATCAGCACTAATGGTATTGGCACATTCCATCAATACTAACCCAAACACAAACACAAACACAAACAACACTTCTACCACTAGTTCCACCACTACTATACCCAATGATTCAAAAATATTATGTATTAATTTTAATCAAGATCAAGGATGTTTTGCAATAAGTCATGAACAAGGGTTTTTGGTTTATAATACTGATCCTATCGAATTACGAGTCAAACGAAATTTCATCGTCAATAGTCATACTACTTCATCCAGGTCAAATCATAGCAATGGCAGCAATAGTAATAACAATCATCGTAATAATAGTACAGGCAGTAATGGATCTGTTTCATCACTGGGATCCAATAATGAAACAACTTTGGGTTATAAATCGACCCATAAATCCGCATCCGGATCAGGATCAGGATCAGGATCAGGGATTGGTCATATATCTATGCTACATAGAACAAATTATCTTGCATTAATAGGAGGAGGAGAAAATCCTAAATTCCCCATTAATAAATTAATTATTTGGGATGATTTAAAAAGGAAAACTAGTTTACTGTTAGAATTCGATACTCCGGTTTTAAATGTATTATTATCTAGAGTTCGAATTATTGTTGTTTTAATTGATCAAATTATCGTATATGGATTTGCTGCTCCACCGAAAAAATTTCAAACTTTTAATACGATTAATAATCCATTAGGTATAGCTGATTTATCAGTTAATAGTCAACAATCAAATGTTCATTTATATAATAATTATTCCCTGAATCTGGCCCAAGCTCAAGTACTGGGAACTACTACTACAACGCATTATGATTTTTCAAAACGGAAAAGTTTATCACCAACAAATTCATCAAATTCATCAAGCACTTCATTAAAAGAAAATGGAACCAATTTAACTACGTATCCATCACCATCATCAACAACTTCAGCTTCAGCTTCCGTAGCTACAATAACTAATACACCAGAGGCGGCAACCACAGCTAATCCAACCACAGCAACAACAACAGCCACTACCACGGCTACCACCACCACCACCACCACTCTGGCTAAGCCATTAGTCAATGGAATTGGATCATCTTATCAAACATTAGCATTTCCAGGTCGATCAATGGGACAGATCCAAATTGTTGATGTTGGCAATAATCACCATAGTGGTACTAACATTAAACCTACAATAAATATTATTAAAGCTCATAAACTGAATATTCGATGTTTATGTCTCAATAGAACGGGGACATTAATAGCTAGTGCTTCTATTACTGGTACAATAATCCGTATTCATTCTACTAGAACAACGGCATTATTATATGAATTCAGAAGAGGTATAGATCGAGCCATTATTACATCGATGAAATTTAGTCATGATGATAGTAAATTGGCAGTTTTATCTGATAAACATACTTTACATGTATATAATATTGATGAAACTCAATATCCAAATGATGGTGGCAGTGGTGGCACAAAAGATGGAGGAGGAGGAGGAAGAGGACTGAAAAATCGTCATCATTTATTGAATGGATTATTACCTTATTTACCAAATTATTTCCAAAGTACTTGGAGTTTTTGTTCTGTTAATACCAATAAATATCATACTTCCGATTTGGAAGATAATCTGCAACAACAACAACAACAATGGGTTGCAAATGGTACAGGAGGAGGAGGAGTTGATGAAGGAGTCATTGGATGGAGTGGTAATGATAGTATAATAATTATATGGAAATTGAAAAAAATTTGGGAAAAATATGTTATTGTTGAAACAGAAAATCATCAATATGATTTAATACGATCAAGTTGGAAAAGACTTGATAGTTAAGTTGTCAAGAAAAAGGATACGAGATGAAGATAATACTGTTCACCTCTCCAGTTTATATAGGTATATTCACATATATGTATGCATGTGTCTATGCTTTATTTCTATATCGTGTTTCAATATATATATATATATATATATATATATATACTATCTATATATTTACATGAATGATATTGTAGTATATTAACCATTTTTTTTTTTATAAAGTTTCACATAATAATGGTTGATAAAATATAATTTCTTTATTTAAATTATTTGATTTTAATTGTAAATGATCCCATTTTTTACCATGATAATTTCTTATAAATCTTAAACAATTTTTATAATTATCAAATTTTAATAATATAATATTTAATTGTTGTTTAATATCGGATTTAATCGTTATAATATCTAATAATTTATAATTCCATAATAATTTCGATATATATTTTTGAGATAATCCAAATGGCCAATTTTGAACCAAAACATAATTATTACGACGACGACTAGAATTATGATTCAACCAATTATTTAAAATTTGAAAAACATCAACATCAACATCGAAATCGAAATCTGTACCCGTGTTGGGATTATCAATTATTGATAAAATTTCATTAATTTTATTAAAATCACTGATTTTTTCATTACTCATAGTTTTCAAAATTGATTCATTCAATTTAATAATTTCAAAATTTATTTTCATCCCATTCATAATAATTCCAACTCCAGCTCCAACATCGGTTTCGGTTTCGGTTTCAGTTTCTGACGGTTTTGTTGTTGTTTGGTTAATAAATTGATTGGCTAATAATTGATTTTCAAAAATCATATAATATTCACCTAAGAATTTTAATGCTTGATTGGTATTTATTCTATAATCTCGTTTTTTAATTAATTCGAATCGATTAAGGTTTTTCAATCCATTAACGTTGTTAACACTACCTAAAAATGATGATGATGTAGTAGGTATTGATTTAAGGATATCATTTTTAGTAATATACAGAATTGGACATTTAAATCGAACTATATTGGAATTGACAAAAGTGGTTTGTTGTTTTGATGAATCTTGTAGAAATGTTTGGTTAGTTGGGAATTTCAGTATAGATAGTAAAGAATGAGAAGACGTCAAATCTAATACATTATCAGTAGTACCTGTTGATGACAGATCTTGATATAATATTCGTGATATTGTTGGAGTGGTAATATCAGAAATTATTGATCCTTTGGTAGAAGGTAATTTAGATGCTGTTGATGAATATAGTAGATTTATCAATTTCTTGGATGTTTCAAGTGTAGGTTTAGACATGATTTAAGACTGGGTATTCTAGTTACGAGTCGCAATGGAAGTTAATTGTTGATTATACCTTTGGATTCGTTAGATGTTTCGGGTAAAAAAAAAAAATTTGGATGTGGAAAAATATTTTCGTGAAAAAACAAATATTAGTCACGTGACAAGATAAATAATTGGTAGCATAACATTGCCGAGTTATTTAAAAGAAGACAACAACAGCGATTGGGATCGGTAATGAAATTGGTCTAGATTGTTAAATAAACGTCCGATAAGTCGAATGAAAATCCGATTTCTGTCCTATTGTTTACACAGTGTTTCATTTTTTGTTTGGTCGGCATTTGATTCGTTCTCCTTTTGGTTACCAGTTCACTTTAAGTAGCAGCATCTACCTCCAGGTATATCAATAGTAAGGGTACGACTTTAGTGTCATAAGTAGCTATACCAAGAAGTATATAGAAATAAGAGTACATCCATACATACAACTGACTTAATGTAATAGAGTGGGGGTAGGTCCAAAAACTAATTCGGGCAATTTAACACTACCTTTTTGACACTAATAAATTTTTTTACAAAGAAAAAAAAAATATTCTTCTTCTTTTAGTTTAATAAAACCTGCCACCACCACCAACCACCTCGATTTAACCACGTTTCAAACAACTATATCCCTTTTCACCCCACCCCCTCTATAAACAATCAACTATTTATTAATAAACAAATAGACAATATCATAGTTCTCCTATAACTTATACTAATACAATTAAGGGTTTTAAATTCTTTTTGGTAAAACCACAAACAGAAACAAAAATCCAATTCATTAAACAATCAATTTTTGGTCAAAACATTTTGTGACAAAGAAGACCCCAAATATGCTGTCTGAAACTATTTGGTCTAGTGGACATAATTCCCCAATTCAGAATAACCTTCTGTTGGCATCTACCACAACTAATAATACTTCTCAATATAAATCAGTAATTGATCAAGTTGATCCAGATGTAATTCGATTATTCGCCAATTCAAATTCATTTGATCCGTTATCCTCGTCAACAGGACCAGGAACAACAGGACATACTTCTGGATTAACTTCGGGTACAGATAGAAGATTATCATTTAATGATGGTAGTGACATTATTGAAAGTGATTTTTTTGGATTTAAACGTGGTGCCTTATCAGCAATTACCGCACCTGTAGTTGGGAATGGAAATAATGGTCGTCATCATAATCAAGTGACAAATAAAAATTTTGGAACTGCTTCTATTAGTGGAGGTATTGCTAATAGACATCCACCTCAAGATAGTTTTTTACAAAAATTTTCTAGTGTTGCTGATGCCACAAGAGAAATTGAATTGGGTAGATTATCATTAGATGACAGAAATAATGGTAATAATCAAGTTTCCAGTGTTAATGAAATCAAAATGGTTAATACTAGTGCATTCACTTCACCTCATGGATCTTTGAATGAAAATTTGAATATGCCAGTACCAACAAGAGGAGGATCAAGACATCAGTCAATAAGTGAAAAAATTGATAATTATAATAATAATTCACCCATTCAAACAGCTGCAGCATTATCGATAAATTCTGATTTAAATTCTGACACTGTGAATATTAACAGCACCACAACTAATAGTAATCACGATGCCACTAAAAATCAAGGAAATTATTCTCATAATTTTTGGAATCCAGCAGCTGCTACTTCATTTACTCCTGTAGGAGCAATACCAACACCTAATTATTTTATTGATGCTAATGGATTACCTATACCTCCATTACCAATGCCACCTCAAGGATTTTATCCACCTCGTGGTGGTAATGCTTCTAATTCTGGTGGAGCTAATTCTATTAGTCCTCCACCTCCATTTATGATTCCATCGCCCCCACCTCCATTTTTGGACCCAAGTGTATATAGTATGATGTATGGTGGTAATTTCCCTCCTCCTCCACCTCCACCACCATCACAACAACAACAACAACAACAACCATCACAGCAACAGCAACCATCACATTCTAACCAAGACAAAAAGGCAAATGAAACTAATTCCAAATCAAAAGAAACCAAATATTCTGATACAGAATCTCATGAAGAAGATAATGAGAAACAAGATAATTATCATGGCCCTGGCCCCGTACCAGGTCCAGGTCCAGGTCCAGGTCCAATTGGTGTCGGTCTTATGAATCGTCAATTTTCACCTGCTTCATTTATGTTTCATCCATTTAATCCTTATTCTATGTATCAACTGTCACCACCATTAGTCCCACCTGAAGCAGCTTTAGGAGGAATGGCCTCACCTCCTCCTCCTCCACCATTACCACAACAACAGCAACCACAACAACAGTCAGCACCATCTTCCCAAGGTAAATCTACATCAGGCGTTTCTGGTTCTTCTACATCTACCTCAACATCACATCATTCACAATCAAAACATCATCATCATCATAACAACAACAACAATAATAATAATAATAGTAGTAGTAGTGGCAGCACTCCTGGTGTTGGATCAAAGAGGAAAGGTAATTTCAAAGGTAAAAACAATACTACTAATGGTGGTGGAAATCATATTTATCGTTCCCCTTTATTGGAAGAAGTACGTTCTAATCCTAAACCATATCAATTGAAAGATATTTATGGTCATGCAATTGAATTTACTAAAGATCAACATGGATCAAGATTTATTCAACAAAAATTACCCGAAGCTACTGAAGAAGAAAAAGAAACTATTTTCAATGAAATTTGGGAGATCTCATATGAATTAATGACCGATGTTTTTGGGAATTATGTTATTCAAAAATATTTTGAATATGGTACTACTACTCAAAAACAAGTTTTACTTGAAAGTATGATTGGGCATATACATGAATTATCATTACAAATGTATGGATGTCGAGTAGTACAACGAGCATTAGAAGCCATTGACAATGAAGGACAATTGAGAATCATTGAAGAATTGAAAGATCATATTTTAATTTGTTGTAAAGATCAAAATGGGAATCATGTTATACAAAAATCAATTGAAAAAATTAAACCATTTTCACAAATTAGATATATTTTAACCAGTCTAGATAATCAGATTTATCATTTATCTACTCATCCTTATGGATGTAGAGTGATTCAAAGATTATTAGAATATTCTGATATTGATGATCAAAAATTGATTTTATCTCAATTAAATAATTTTCTTTATTATTTAATTTTAGATCAATATGGTAATTATGTTATTCAACATATTTTAGAAAATGGTACTCAAGAAGAAAAAGAACCAATTTTAGAAATTGTTTTAGGTTCAGTTGTACAATTTTCAAAACATAAATTTGCTTCAAATGTTATTGAAAAATGTATTAAATTTGGTGATATAAATCAACGGAAAAGAATTTTACATGAAGTTATGCTTGGTAATGAAACCATTTTGGGTGATGATGATATTGATGGTGAACCAGTTAAAGAAGATTCACCATTGGCATTAATGGTGAAAGATCAATTTGGTAATTATGTTATTCAAAAATTGGTGGAAGCATTTGATGGTGATGAAAGAAAATTATTAATTATTAAAATCAAAAAATGTTTAAGTTTATCAAGTAATAATTTGGCCAGTATTCGTAATATTAGAAATATTATTGATCATGTTAGTGAATCAAATCTGGATTTAAAAGTTGAATCGTAATAAGAGGGAAAGGAGGTAAATGATTTGGTGAGAACTTTCCAATCAACCCAATGGCTTACAATACCCTTTAGCTATTATAGTTTTCTTGTTTTTTTTTTTTTTGATTTTTGTTTTTGTTTATTATCTTTTTATTATTATTGTTATCTCCTATTTGTTATTTCCTATTTGTTTGTTTGTGTTTGTTTTAATGATTTATTTTGTTTATAGTTGAAGATTTATCGAGATTAATCTACTTCATCTCGAATCTTATAATTGTCAATAATGACAATTTCTTATATATAGTTATTACAATATTATTAATTTTATTTGTTATATCAGATATACATTCAATTATATCATCTTCCATACCAATAAACTAAACTAAACTAAACTTATTTGGCAATCATCAAAATTTCACAGTTAACCATTCCAATGACTGTTCCGATTGAAATAACCAATTTGGTGAAACCAATAATAATAATATAATAAATTGAATTATAAATGAAATACATATTTTTTGAATTGAATCAGTAATTATACCAATTATTAATGATGTTATAACATTAATTATTGATGCCGTTTGAATTAATTGATATGGTTTCCTTTGATTAGGAATCGTCACTGGAAATTCTATTATTTCTTGTAATTTATCCATAGTTAAAGTGTTTGATAGAAATAAAGGGAGGGGGGGCAAGCAAAAAGTAACCTTTCTTGGAGTTGATCAATTGGTGGTAAGTTTTATGTGTTGTCCTCTAAATTGTGGGATTTTCAATTTTCAAGTTGTTTTTTTTTTTGGTGATCGTGTCGTGTCGTGTCGCAGCATTATATTTGGTGTTCTTGTACACGACCCGAATAATTGCGTACGGCAATAACGGGAGAAAGGAGAGGGGAGGGTGGACGTAGTAGTAGCACGGAGTCTCATGCCCCACCAACTGCGACTATAAAAGAACAATAAAACGTCCAAAACAACTCCCACAATATCGTTGAAAACTTTAAACACACAACAACAACAACAACAATTAGCTTACTTATGACTAAACCAAAAGTACTTTTTATTGGAGAATTAAATCGACAACTCCCACAATTCAAAAATTTCCAATTGAAATATGATTGTATTTTCATTGAACTTACCACTAGAGATGAATTCATTAATGATTTAAAAACAAAATATCATGATATTGTAGCTATTTATGGAGCATGGCTTGGGTTTTTACCCATTGGTGGATTTAGAACCGTTATTAATGAGTATTGTCCACCACCAAAACTAAAAATTATTGCATTTTGTTCTGTTGGTTATGATCATGAAGATGCTAAAGTGTTACTGGACCACGGAATTGCCTTGACGAATGTACCTAGTGATGGGGCTGCTGGTCCTGTTGCTGATTTGGTATTATATTTGACATTGACTAGTTTTAGACAATTTCATATGTATGGTAATGAATTATTGAAGAATCCTCATACGGTTGATTTAAGATATCAATTGAATCAAAATGATTTTGATTCTCAACATGGGAAAGTAACAACTAGTTCTGGTGGTGTTTCTGGGTATGATTTTGGTCATTATTTGAATCATCGAGCTAATACATCACCAAGAGGTCATAATGTAACCATCATTGGATTTGGGAAAATTGGTCAAACGATTGGGAAAAAATTACATGATATAGGAATGAAAATCACTTATGTTAAACGAAATAAATTAACTTCGTTACAAGAACATAATTTAGGTTATCCAGTGGAATATCATTGTAAAATTAATGATGTACCCAAAATTGATTTAATTGTTATTGCATGTCCTGCAACCCCGGAAACATTCCATTTAATTAATAAATCAGTGATTGAACTGATTAAGACCCCATTTAGAATTATAAATATTGGTCGTGGTACAGTAATTGATGAAAATTCATTAGTTGAAGGATTAAAACTGGGGAAAATTTTATTTGCTGGATTAGATGTATTTGAAAATGAACCGAAAATTCATCCAGAATTGCTTGGAAGAGATGATGTTGTATTAACTCCTCATGTAGGAGCATCAACGGTAGAAAATTTTGATTATACTGCTGCTAAAGCATTAGAAAATATTGATCAGATTATTACTCAAGGTAAATGCTTAAATAGAGTCAATTAAACACAATGTGGAGGGGGAAAGTAGATAATTTATACACACCAAAAAGTTAGATATTAGATTTAGTTGTTCTTACCAAATATATTTGTATCTTCGTAAGAAAGATGTTTAAATAGAAGAAATGTCCTTAAAGTATCACTAATTGTCAACTCTGTTGAGCGTTGAATACTTTAAATCTTACAGTACTAAATCATAATACAAAGTAATAAACGAATGGCAATTACTTGAAAAATAAAAAAAAGTCAACCAACCTTAAAACAAGTACCTAAATAAATAAATAAAACCTATAAATACTAATTGTCCAATTATTATCAAACCAAAGTTTCAATTATCTCCCTCTTAGTTAAGTAAATTTTTTAATTAATTCCCATTTAAATTTATCCCAATTCAATCCATCATAATGTTTTTTATATAAAGATTGAATAAAATCACAACTAACATAATTATTGCTACTACTACTACTACTATTACTACTGCCCCCTTTATTATCAGTTTCAATTAATCTTATTGAATCATATCTTACAATCCATTGTAATAATGATAATTCTTGTAATTTCAATAAATCTTGATATGTAATTTCCTTACAAGATTTTTGTGCCTGACCTCTTTCATCAGTATCATCTACCGATGAATAACTTTCCAATTCCATTTCTTTAAGACTTAACATTGATGAACTATTAGATGAAAGTCTTGTTGTTGTTGATGTTGTTGCTGACATTAAATTCGATGGAGGAATAATTGGTGCTTGAACAGTGATACTACTACTATTATTAGTATTAGTATTAGTAGTAGTAGTAGTAGTAGTAGTAATGGTATTATCCCCACTTCTATTAGTATTATTTTGATTAAACTCTTGAGCTAAATTAGCACCAATAGATCCACCAGGATGTTTTAAACCAAATAATTTTTTCCTTTTCAAAGAATCAGTTTCAATTAATTCCAGTAATGCTAAAATCACAGCATCAGCAAGCATCATACTTAATGTGAATGAAACTGTTGGTGCAGGTATACCATGAATGATCTCTTCTTTATGACAAGATAATAATTCTGCTAGTATTAAACTATTAATTTGATTATATTGAGATAATTTTGAATTTTTTGAACAAGTTAATAATAATATTGGTAAATTTGACGATAAATGAGGTAATAATTGAATTAATTCCGGGGTATTACCACTTGAAGTCACCATAATTAAACAATCACGATTTTGATCAATTAAACCTAAATCTCCATGTAATGCTTCGGTTGGATGTAGTGATGATGATTGAATTGATAAAGAATTTAATGTGGCCACCAATTTTAACCCTAATTTATATGATTTTCCAACTCCAGTAATAACAATTTTCCCATTATTAGCCACTATAGTATTATACATTATGGTAATACTTTGAATTATATTATTAATAGCAAATTCATCTTGTTGATATTGATTGAATAAATTGGTGACCGCGTCAGTTTCATATTTTAAAGTTGATTGAACTGAGTTTAATGAAACCAGAGCTAAATATTGACTAATTGGATTACTCATGATAGAAGGGGGTGGTGTGTGTGTGTCTTGAGTATATGAACTATTATTTGATTTCTGATAAATATATTGACAAAGATAATAGGAGGTAATAGTTGTAATAAATAGTTGAATAATTAATTAACTAATAATTATTCAACTCCAAAAGTGTGGCGTTTGATAGGTTGATATGAATAAGATGAAATAAATAATTCAATAGGAATGATAATTAAAGAGAGATAAAGAAAATAGAAGAAAGAAAATAGAAAGAAAAGAAAAAGGAATTAATTGAATATATAAGTTTACAAATGATAAAAATAAATAATTTAAAGTTGATAGTTGATTGATAGACAGTAATTGATTTAATGAATGAATGATGAGCGAGGGGCAAAATGGGAATAAAACGGCCACCACTTATTGTTTAAAATCCTTTTACGCGTTTAACAGATGAAGATGAAGATGATGAAGATGAAGATGATGAAATTTTTTTTGCCCTTTCTTTAACAAAATACTGCATATAAGGAGTACAGTCCCTTTGCAATGCCTCATGGCCCTCCCGTTCCCGAATTTCACAACGGCTTCATGAATTCCTTTTTACTTTTACTTTACTGAAGATGAGCAATATTCTTCTTCTTCTACTTTTGAAGATAACACGTTGTTAAGAATTAGTCTTGTTTTAGTATTGTGTTTCTGTTAGTATACGTAGATATAGATAAGCAAACCCCCTAAAAAAACAATGGAGTTAATCATATACACCCGCCATAACCACTAAACTGATACTTCCGAATAGGAATTTATCATCATTCATTGCTATTGCTCCCCCGTCAATTCTTTCTATTTCTTTCAAATTTTATATCTTTATTAGTAATTGATTTCAAATCCCACATTATCATTAACAATAGAAGCTTAAGCAAAAAAAAAAAAAGAAAAAGAAATTTTTTGACAAGAAAAATTTTAAGTTAATCAAGTTATCTCCGAGAATAGGAAAAACGTTGTTGGTTGTTGTTGATTGTTGGTTGTTAAAGATTGACTTAGATAACCCAATACTTCTACTCCCGGGAAATAACCAATCCCCTACTATCTACAATTTTGTTATAGTCTTCTTCATATAATATGGTAATTGTTGTGGGTTAGCTCCTTGAGTTTGATCTGCCATTATTGTACTGGCTTGATCTAGACTAATGAAAGTGTTTCCTGTATTATTAGTAGAGTTTAATTGATCTGATTCTGACATACTATACTGTAGTGCTTTCAAATATACTAGCAACTACCAACTTATATTATAAATATAATCGTTAATCTCTATATATGAAACCATCAATAGATTTCTAGTGGTTAGTCTCTAAAGGGGATTTTTACACATATTTATAATCCACCCTTTCTCTTTCTAACACACTCTCTGTTTTATCCTTAATAGGAATCAATCTTAATACAATAATTTAATACGGTAGTTAGTTGGTTTTCACTAATCAATTAACTCAACCTAACACTTTAATTTAACAATAACAATAGTAGTCAACAGCAATAACTGTATTAACAATAACTATATTAAGGTAGTTAACCTGTGCACAATATAACCTTATTAGGCTTTCCACACTAATCAAGAATTAGCATTAGCTATATTACAACAGTAATCATTTTGCCCTGTTTTTGTTCGGTTCGGGGACGCGGACTATGAATTGATCTAGAATCAACTGTCACGTGCCACAGTATTAATTAAATTTCTTCTTTTTATTTTGTTGTATCAGATCAATTTATTTATTTAATTGCTCATTAATTACGTTATATTACGAATTATGCATCGCCACAATAGCCAAGATAAAGGATAAATGCACCCCCCCCCCCCCTCCCTTCTTCTTGATCAAGGTTAACCTTAGTGTTAAGTTATATATGGATAGATTTGTAGACAATTGGTGATTTCCCAAAAACCCAATCAATTATTATACGGCCCCCGCCGTTGTTGAATTCAGTTGGGGCAACGTATATGACGATATAAGTTTCAATTGTTTAACTCTTTGAGACCAAACATTTTTACTACCATGCCAAACATTTGCAAATATACTTGCTAATAAACTTGTTGATCTTATGAATACTGGTAATTCTTTTTCACTAATTAATTTAAAATGAGATATCCCACAAAATGAAGGTACACCACCACGTCGATACATTTTCACTTTGAAATATTTTTCCGACAACTGCTGTTTTTTATCTTCTGTAGAAGAAACTGGTAAGTTGTTGTTATAGTAATCTTGAAAATAAGTATGAGGAGTAATAACAATACTTAGGAAATTGAATTGACTTTTAATTAAATTAAAATTAAATTCATGACCGGATTCATCAAAAAATATATTAACATGATTATTACCAATATGTCTTTTTTTCAAATCTATCATTCGTTGAATATCCATATCACTTAATTCATCATTTTGATTTTCTCCCAAAATTTGTTCATTATTATTCATCATAGTGGCAACATGGAATATAATTTGAATATATTTTCCTCGCCAATACCTTGTAAATTCTCCATCAATATTATTCTCTGTATCTAATCCACCAGTATAAATCCTTTTACATCCTTGTAATTTAATTAAATCACCAATATTACTCAAAAATTTTTGATAATCAATTGATCCAATTTTATTATTCAAAACTTCATTTTCAGTGATTTGATTTTTACCAATATAAATTATCCCAATTTTATGGAATTCAACACTAGGAATTCGATCTAATACCGATATTGCTCTATTAGTATTCACATCATCCGGTATAAGGATGGGATCGGTATTACTTTCAACTAATTGCAGTAAAAAATAATTTGGTAATACCATGGGTGATGTATTGTTCAATGAAGAAGGATGATCTAAAGTAATATTAAATTTAGAAATCCCCGTGGGTTTACGAATTATTAATTCAGTATCTCCACTAAATGGTTCTGTTTCAATCGATACCACCAAATTATCAACCATCCATCTATTACATATACTAGTATTAGTAGTAGTAGTACTACTACTACTACGTTTGTTGTTATTATTCCCAGGTAATCTCATTTCTAATGGTAAATCACTCGATGTAAATTTTTTAATAAAATCAAGAAATCCAATTGTTTGATCTTGTAAATTTTCATTAATTTCACTGCATAATTTCAAATTCTTAATAATAAATTGTTGTAATTCAACTCGATCACTCATTCTTAATGTAACAAACCAACTGGCAATAATATGATACGATAACATTAATATATACTCGGAAAGAATTGGAGTAATTGTTTGTTGTTGTGTCAGTGGAGTTTCTTCAACATCAGCATCAACTCCATGTTGTTGAATTATTTGCGCCAGCTGCAGATGTCCTTGTTGTTGTTGTTGTTGTTGTTGGTGTGATCTTTTTTCTAAATCTATGGCATATTGAATATATTTAAATGCAATTCCAAATCCTTGTTTAAAATCTTCAATAGTAAAATTAGTTGTTAAATTAGGAAGTTGTGATAATGATATTAAAAATTCAAGTGAATGAGCAGCAGCATTAGCACTAGTTATTCTTGTTTGTAATTTTGTTAAAATTGAATTCAAATATTTTTTAATTGATAATGGAATTTCATAACAACAAACCGTCAAAATATTAATACATGGAACAGCAGTTTTATCCCAAGATCCTAATCCAAATATTAAACTATTAACTATTTGATCTTGATCTGGTTTAGTGAATTTATTGAAATATCCTGTAAGTGAAGATAAACTTCTAACGAAAACAACTTGTAAATCTGCCTTTGTCACTTCAATGTTCACATTTGTTGTTGCTGCTGTTGTTGTTGTTGTTGTTGTTGTTGGTGTTGTTTTATGAGGTAATTTAATATTGGTGGGTAAATTCAATGTTAATTGATAGCATATGATTTTACGAAGTTCATTAATTTCTAAATCACAATCATAAAATAATTGAGTATTGGATAATTGACTAACAAAATGGGCCCAAACATATGAATATATTTCCCAATCAATATATTGATCCATTATAAATAAAACTAATTGAAGCCACTTTTGAATATCAATATAATATTTATCACTTCCCAAATCATCAACATTTCCATTATCAACTCTTGATAATAATAAGCTTCTATTGGGGGAATCAAACAATTCTTCAGGTAAATAATCTACTGTTTCCGGGTATACCCACAGTACATTTGTATTACCAGAACATGTGGTTGAATTATCTCGACGGAATGCTAATGCTAAACCTGCCATATCACTAGGTTGAGTGAAATAAATGTAGTTTTCTGTAGTAGTTCTAATTCGAACTAAACATTTAGCAATTATCAATAATATATTACAATTATGTTTTGATAAATTGGCTATTTGTATCAAAAAATTATAACATTCTTGAGCTCTTTCCGGAGTTGCCTTAATAAATGTTGTACATAATAATTTAGTTATAGCTTCGGTGAATTCGATACTTCCATGTTCTTGAACGGTTCCCAGTACACGTGTCGAAGTTACAAAACTCAGAGTGATCAGACCTTCAAAAACCAGATGCAGGGATTTTGGTGGTGGTGGTATTTGAGGTTGAAATAAGGGAAGAAAAACAGTCATTAATTGAATAAATACAGGATTGGGACATTTCAAAAAAACAACACCAAATAAGTTATTAATCAAATACCTTAACAACTCTTCATTTGTTTCACGTAATGACCTTTTCGCTATTTCTAGAATAATTTCATATTTGATATCATTATCGTTAAATATTGCAACTGAAGTGTTATAAGCATCCAATATGACTTGAATACACCTCATTTTCACTGTCACATCAATATCACTAGGTAAATAAAAATGATTTAATAATTTCATAGAATTTTCTCGCCAAAACGGATTAAGTAAACTGCACATTTTACTATCTGAATAATATTGTAAAACAAATATAACAGTATTAAGTGGTAAATATTCAATATAATTTGTGAAAAAATTGATCAATTTATCTTTTGGAGTAAACAATTCTTGACTTTCATATAATGATTGTAATGATATACATATACTTTGGAAACAACTTTTGTCTTGTTCAGTTTCCACTTTTAATAAATTGAAAATATCATACATTGAATTAGATGATGAATACCATAATTGAAATGGAAATATTTTATCAATTGAATCATTAAATGAAACTCCAAAATTATCCAAATACGAATCTTTAGCTAATAATCTATCAATACAATCCAAAAAAACTGAATTTATAATATTTATCCCAAAATTTAATGCCATTTTAAATGAATTTAATATTTGAACTTGCAGAATTTCAAAAATATTTTCATTCCTTGATAAACCTGATTGAACTTGGAAATTTCTTATCAATTTTATTGATCCAGTACATGCATACACTGGTTTTATTCCTTCAACAACATCAATTTTGTAAAGATTTATATCGGAGCTATGAATATTGTCACATAATGAATTTATAATGTCACGATAATTATGATCATGACAAAGATTCTTAACACAATTCCATACTGATAAACTGAGACTATTATCTAAACTCAGTCCATAAATCGTTGCCAAAAACTTAATCATTTGTGGTATACATTGTTTGGGAGCTTGGCCATATATTGATAATGAGTTGATAATATCGATAATGGCTAATAATATTAATTTATTATCAGATTTAGTTTCAATAATTTTATTAATTATCCAAATCATCATACCCTCGCTGAAAACAGTATAATTGAATTTGATACAATTTCTTGTAAATTCAATGACTCCATATATATTAGCAAATTTCTTATCATTCTCTTTGATTTCAATATCTTTAGTGTCAGTTTGAAACTTGTATAATGCCAGTAGTTCAACCGCAGCAGTTAAACAATTCTCCAAGAAAATATATAAATTATTTCTATCTTCATAGATTATAAAATCATGAATATCTCTACCTTCACCAGTTAACACTAATAAAGCTTTCAAAAATAAATCAAAATCAGGATCAAACTTGTTATTGTTATTATTATCTTGAAACATACAATTTTTAAAAATATCATTAAAATATCGTATTCTAGTCCCTACCGATGTTAAATCATCTTTTTCTATACATGCATTTAATAATTCTAATGTTGCTCGTCGAAGATCTCGTGAATGTTTTATAATTTTAATATCACAATTATTACGAGCAACGTACCATATTTCCGGAACCGATGATATCAGATAATTTTGAATTGATTCAATTAATTTTTTAATGGCTTGTAATTTAACACTTGATGATGATGATGTTTGTAATTGATCAATAAGATTTTGTAAATCTTGTCCACCTCCTACAACTGTTGGATTGATAGTAACGGGGACTCGTTTGGTAGAAGATGATTGTTTAAATGATTTAGTGATGGATTTGAAAACACTTCCAATCCCTCCTCCTGAAGAGCCAAAACTAGGGTGATATGTAGACATTTATCATAAATAGTGGGAGGAATATAAACAATTAAAAGTTGTTGAATATAGGTCTTGCTGTTGTAAATAAGTTCAGTCCTTTTTGTATCGTCTTTCTATCTCTGTGTGTGGCTCTACTATTTTAATTTTTTGTCTCTCATTTTTTTTTTTTGGTTAAAGCTTTCGTTGGTAACAAATTGAAATTGCTACAACAACAACTAATAGTATTGAACTGTTCTACAACTACTGTTCTTATGAAAAAAACTCTTAATTGTATATTATCTATAATAGTCCCTATATTTAACACCAGAAATGATAAGCTCTATACCAAAATGGTTTATTCCTTAAAACTTCTCTTTCTTCTTGTAATTCTCTTTTCAATGCTTCAAGATCAGTTTCTCTTCTACCACTATCAATATCAATATCACGACTTCTAATAAACAAGATCCAATTATTTCTCCATAATTTATGACCAAAATAAAATATAATCAAAATTACAAATCCAAGATACGTTTCAAAAAAACTTTTAGCATTAGATTTTTCACCCAAGGGGAAAATTGCTAACCAAAATTCAGCTACTAAAACCAACACATTCAATAAAATCCCAAACCAAGAACCAATGACCCCAGTTTGTGATACAAATGTTAATTCATCAGTATTTCTCCCTTGAACGTGCAAGGCACGTCTGAATCTAATATGAGAAATACAGATACATAACCAAGTGAAAATACTTGATAACCCAGAAATTGACAATAACCAAGTGAAAACTTCATCTTCTTTACCACTGGCAGCAATAAAACTCAATAATCCAAATACATTAGTTATAAGAATAGCGACTAATGGACGACCAGCACGATCAACGTATCCACATATTTTAGGTGCAAGATTTTGTTCAGCAAGTGATACAAGGGTTCTTGAAGTTGCATATACCGATGACGACCCCACGGATATCACTGAAATTAAAATGACAGAATTCATAACTGAGGCAAGACCACTAATACCACCATCTTGTATAGCAATAACAAACGGAGATGCTGAAACATCAGATGCCCCTAAAAGTCTTGGATTATCATATGGGACCAAAAATGTAATCAATATAATACTAACAACGTAAAATAGCAAGATTCTCCAAAATACTTGTTTACATGCTTTAGGTAATGCCTTACGAGGGTTTTCAGCTTCAGCCAGGGTTAATCCGGTCAATTCAGTACCAGCAAAACTAAATGCAGCGGTGATAAACGTACTACTTACCCCTTTGAAACCATTTGCAAATGCACCTGGATCATGCCAATATTTAGTTCCATGATGAACACCATTGGGTGCACCACCTGCAGCTAACACAATTGAAAGAATAATGAACCCGACAACAGCAATAACTTTTAAAGAACTAAGAATAAATTCAACTTCTCCATATAAACGTACACCAAAGAAATTAATTGATGTAACCGTGACATAAAAAATAATCACCCATACATCAGGATTAATATCAGTGTTCCAATATTGTATAGTCATAGAAGCAGCAACCAATTCTAATGGGAGTAACACCAAATATTGTAAAACATAATTCCAGGCAACACTAAATCCCACACTTGGATCAATAAATCTACTGAATAACACATTAAATCCTCCGCTAACTGGGAAAGTCACTGCTAACTCAGCCATGGCTTGAATTGTACATAAAATAGATATCCCACTCAATATCCAGGCAATTAATATCCCACCGGGTCCACCAGTGGCTAATGCACCACCAGTACCAATTAAAAGACCACTCCCGATCGATGATGCAATAGCAATCATTTGTAAATGTCTATTTTTCAATTTTCGTTTCAAATTTGATTTGGAACTATTTATATTGATACGTTGAATCTCGGTTAATTGGTCAGTGGAATTATAATATCCACCAGCATCTTCTTCGACATCTGCATTGGCATCACGATAACGCATGGCAAGTTTTTCATTTTCAATTGCTGGTTTGAAAGAATCGACAAAATTCAGCCATCTTGATCCGGTTGCAGTATTTGATTCTGGTTGTTGTGGTGGTTGCTGTTGTGATGCTCGTTGTCGTTGTTGCTGTGAACTAGTTTCTCCTGTACTTGGAGATGTTAAATCTGTCAATGGTATACTTGAGGTATTTTCCTCACTATATTTCTTTGACATTGTCTGTAGGGTGTTTGTAGAAAGAAAGAACAAACGAAACAGAAGAAGAAGAAGTCAAATCTGAATATGATAAAAGAAAAGAGAACTAAGTAAGTAAGGAGAGTGTATCAACAAATGAGGTGACAAAACAGTCAAACATTGAGATTTGGAAATGCCTTAAACAAAAAATTTCTTCCCTCTTTATTCCAGATTGCCGCTTTCCTGTATATAAGTTTGCAACTACTTAATGCGATGCGATGGTTGGTTGGTTGGTTGGTGTGAATTTCTTTTTTTCTTTCTGGGCTAAGCGCGGTGTTAAAATGGTAGTAGCGGCAGAATATAGGACAGAAAACCAAAGTGACTCATTCATCTTCAATCCATGAGTAATAATTAAGATAGATAGCTCTTTAGTATTATCTCATTTGTAAAATTAAACTGTATATTAAATTAAAAATCACCTCTAAGAAATAAATCAAACCTATACTCATTAATTAATTATTAAAAAAACCCAAACCTTAAACACATTCACATTAAACAAATACCCATACATATCAACTTTCACCTCTCATTAATCCAATAAATTGGCTATAAAACAGATTCCTCCACCCCACATTATACTTTGTATTGATTTCTTCAACCATATTGGTCTAATATTATTAGTTAATCGTGCACAATTGAATCCTTCAGATTCAACCCCAACCCCCCATTCAATATCATTACGAACATTACAAACTTTCCAAAAATTCCACCATTGAGCACTTTCACAGGGTTTTAATCTCATTAAATTCTTACTCAATGGACCTGTAGGACCTTCAATATATTTATAACCACCAATAAATGAATATACTTGTCGTGAATCCTTTCTAGAAAGGGTATCATCCCCCCAATGACCACTAAATGATAACCAATTGCCATAATCCCATTCTCTTCCAACATGTTTTGGATTAGAATTGTTTCCTGGGTATACATGTTTGCCATCAAAACTATAGCATAAATAATTTAATGATGGATTCCATAATGGACCTCTATCGGTAAAATCACTCAATATAGTATATGGTAAATCATGAGGATGTTGTCCCACACTTGGGTAATTGGCATGAGTACCTCTAGCACTGAAAATGATTGGATGATTTGGATCTAAAGAATATTTTTCCAAATTATCATAATAATATCCCCCACCTCCACTATGAGCCGACATCCATACTATAACTGGTTCTCCCTTATAATATCTTACCAATGAATGTTCCCAATCTCCCACGTGATTCCCATATGGACCTTGACCCATTACATAAGGTCCCAAATTGAAAGAATAAAAATAAAACCAAAAGGCATCGACCCATCCATTCCCTTTGTCAACGACAATCAAAGTAGCTGGTGCATCTTTAATTTCTCCATTGATTAAACTAGGTTTATTTTTTAACCCTGTGATCCATTCAGGATCAGAATCAAAATCACTATTAGCAGTAAGAAATAAATCTGTACTATTAGGTAAATTTGCTAATTTATCTAAATTCATATTTTTTTCTGTACCAGGATAAATTGAACCATTTCTCCAAGTGACATGGAAATTAGTGACAAATTTTTTAACATCATAAGGGAAATATCTTTCTTCACTATAAAGATGTACCAAGGGAGCATATTTAATAACATAATCGGGAATTTCACCTGGTTTTAAAGTCTTTTGAGTGTCATTTGGTGGACTAACTATCGGTGGATAATCTTTATAAAATAAAGGATTATGTAAAATGTTTTCTATTTTAATCTCTCGTGATTCATCATCAAGAGTGTTTTGAATATAACTATTGGCCCCAACGTCAAAATATAGTGGATCATTTGCTAAACAGATTGGTAATGATAGCAGAAGTATAGTTAATAAGTCAATAATAATCATCTTCATGGTTGCACGTGTATAACACTTTGTAGTAACACAAAAAAAAAAATAAGCGTAAATAAAGTAACTAGATTTATATGATATGATATGGTTAGTTAGTTGATATGAAGAATGGCAAATTCAATAACAACAAGGAAGAAAGAAAGTGAAGTTGGTTATTATGGTTGATATGAAGAAATAGTTAAAGAAAAGTAGTAAACTATTGAAAAAGAAATCTTATCCAAGTAATAAATAACAACAACAAAGAAAGCAATTAATGTATGACGTTCTGTCTCTCCCTCCCTCCCTTCATCGTAAAAAGTTTTGGTTTGGTCATTAGTGTGTCCCTACCAATTTTATGTCGGTTCAATTTTCTTTTTTTTATATCACCGATCAAGAACTTTTAAACTTTTAATTGAAACCGAAGTATCCTTAGATCTTACAGATGTTCTATTCCTAGCTATCCTATATGTACTTAATTGACTTGAAATGAGGGTTTACTTTATTAATTATTAGTAAGATTGCTGATGTCTTCCATTGTAGGCCACAAAACTGGGAACCACAGTTTTTACTTTAATTTATCTATACGATCAATCATCAAAGACTGCAGAACAAACCCTATCCTATGTTATGTAGCTTTATAAAATTTCAGTCCACCAGATAAAGCTATAAATGATACACTTCTGTCCCTAATTTAATTGTAAATTCTTTTCAGATTCATCTAGTAGGCTGGAATATCTTTGGCACGTGATATTCTAAAAACATGTGATGAATCCGAATAATGGAGAACCCTTTGTTGGTCAAAGATCATGTATAATCAGTTTCAACTATACACCAAGAAGAGATCAAAAAGAAAAAAAAAAAATCAGTTCTATCGTTCAATTCAATTCAATTTAAAATATCTAGAAGTTTTGTAAAAACCATGCAATGCAATACATACATACAAATGTATTGCTTTCTCTGTTATAACGGGCCCCTCTTCATTTTAAAAGACAAACACTTGATCACCCAATTTAGAAACTGGTTTAGCTTTTTGAAATCCTAATTCAACAGCAGCTTTTTTCATAGCACTAACCATTGGTGGTGGACCACATAATAACAAGTTAGTGTCATTTGAAGCCTTTGGTAAATGAGTGTCTATAATTTCTGGAGTAACAAATCCAACTGAACCTTGCCAATTAGCTGGGGCTTCATTCAAAACATAATGGATCTTTAATCTATCTGGATGTCTAGCAGCAAAATTGTCCAATTCTTCTTTTAATAAAATATCTGATTCAGTAACATTAGCATAAACCAAATGAATTTTAGTTTTATCTTCAGGGTTTTTCAAAATAGCAGTAATGATTTGATACATTGGTGCAATACCAGTACCACCAGCAATCATACCAAAACTTTTAACCATATTTGGAGTATAAGTGAAAAACCCTTTTGGACCTCTAATTTCAATGTGTTCACCAACATTTTTCCCAGCAACGTGTCTAGAAATATTACCATTTTCATAAGTTTTAATTAATAAATCAAAATGACCCAATTGATCATCGGTAGAAATTGGAGTATATGAACGAACAACTTCTTTACCATCAATAGTAGCACCAATAGAAATATGTTGACCAATTGGTAATCCTAATCTATCAGTCAGTTTTGGTAAACCAAATCTATAAATTGCTGAATTATGACTGACTCTAATTTTTTCAATAAGAGGGAATTTTTGAAATTCATCTGGTTTTAAAACTGGGGTATGCTTTTTCGATTGTTGAAGGAAATAGTATCCGATAAACGCACTAATAATAGTAGCGACCGTAGCAAAAACAATAAATGGATTTGGTTCAGATACAGTTTCAATAGGAGGAACAGTAGTAGTTTCAGACATAATTGTTTTATTAAGATTTCTTGTTCTCTTTTTGTTTTTCAACGAATGGAATTGAATAAAGATTAAAAGAAGAAGTAGAAGTAGAAGAAAGAAGAAAGAAGAATGTTTGTAAGTTGTTGGTGATGATGAAAAAAAAATCAAATGCTAAATTTTTTCCTTGTCGTATTGTAGTTTGTGTGAAAGGAAATTTTTTGTTGAATAATAAAATTATCACAACTGATATTACAAATATCTTGTGATTATATACTTGTATATATATATATAGATATTATTCACTTTCTATTTTCCATTTCTCTATTCTTTATAAGTAATTACAATCTACTGTTTGAAGAATTGACTTAACCTAAAACAATTACCAGTATCAAGTCATTCTTCGCATAGCAAAATATAGCCTCGTATCTACTTTTTATCCATTCTCGTGTAATTTCTCCTAATTCGGTATTGATTTCCACCCACACTTCTTTTCATTTATTATCTATTAATACCTCCCATCCTATACTAATCATATCTCATTGAAAGTAAACATATATTTTAAAGTGAGCGGGGAGAGGGGGTTAGGTTTAGATCTAAAACTTGCGCTATTACGCTTCTTCTAGTTGTTCCAGATCTACACCCAACTATTCTTTCATGCTTTCTTCCGACTCAATACTTGTTGCTGTTCGTTTGTATCTCTAAATACAGCTTACAGTTATTAAAGATATACACATTGAGTCATAATATTTCGTCTTCTATACATTTATAAAGTGGTGATTGTTACAAACGTCACAAAAATGATAACCATACTTCTATGAATTTATAATGATTGTTAATTTTCATTACCCTCTTCTTCATCATCTTCTTCATCGTCATCTGTCTTGACATTCCATTGGCAACTAATATCCCATCTGGAACCTTTGGCATTAATACTAACATATTTAATAAATTTCAACACCGAAGGGTCTCTAACCATTAATGTCAATGAATTCCATTTACATTGGTTTGTAAATAATAAACTATCATCATTAGGATCACTAGCTTTATAAATTGCTGGATCATCGTCATCATCGTCTTCGCCTTCTTCTTCTTCATCTTTCCCTGCCATACATAATTCATATCCACCAAATTCTCCTGATTCCCAATTCTTAGGATTAGTGGCAGTTGGAGTTAAATTCAACGTGGCTTCAAGTAACACATTTTCTTCTTCGTCATTACGTGCCAATTCTTTCCCCGTAGTAGTTGCCAATATAAAATCTTGACCTGGTCTAAATCGACGGATCAAAATTTGATCAGAAGTAGTGATTAAACTAGTGACTAATTTCAACCATTTTTTAAATGCCATGGATTTTAAAAATGAACCAAGTTTAGTTAATTTTTGATCAACTTCATTAGTTTCAGTTTCTGCCAATAATTTAAAATTAGGTAATTCTTGTGGTCCTATTCTATTAGCAAGATTAATCCCCGCTTCAGTTAATTCAATAGGTGATTTACCATCAATATATAAAAATCTTTGTTTATGTGGAGGAACAGCTACTTTCCATGGATGTTTAACTTCAGATGCTAATTGTGGAGCAGGAGTATTGATTTCATAGTCACGCATAATAGTTCTAAGATTATCGGCATATTCTTTTTTCAAAATTTCATTGATTTCAATAACTGATTCTTCAACAAATGTTTTATTCAATTGTTCAAGAGTTTCTGGTTTCAAATAAACTGGATTGATAAATTCAGATAAATATTCCCAATCCTTATCATCTAATTTATTATCAATTGTTTTCCCCAATATATCTATTTGTTGTTCATCAAAATCATTTCTAATAGGTTTAGGAAAATCAAATTCTTGTAATTCTTTACTTTGTAATTGTTGTAATGTTGATCTTGCCTCAGTTTCTTCTTGTTCACCAGGGATATATCCATCTTCACCTGGTTGTGGAATATGAAACCATCCTTGGATTGACAATCTATGTTTATCTACTCTTACTTCTTCAACATCATGAAATGATAATCCTGGTTGCACGGTGAAAAATGCAATTTGATTAAATTGTGGGACTAATTTGGCACTAAAATCAGTTTTCGGGACATTGGGGACAATAGCTGGGAATAATCTTAATGCACCACCATAATTTTCTTTCCAAGTTTTATCTGGTTCAGGTAAATATAATATAAAACTAACTCTTCTACTACCAATGACATCATCATGAGTCAATAAATGACATCCTTTTCTATAAGTATTGATTGACATGTCTGTTTTAATCCCACTTAATTTCCCACATCCAGTTACTTTACTAATAACATCTCTAAATTCTTGAGAATAAATCCCAGCACGTAATTTATATAAACTAGGGAGTCTCAGTAAATCATCCCAATCTAATCCCAGTAAATTGGCCAAATCACCCAGTTGGAAAACTTTATAAATATCAGTTTCCTTTTTCGTGAAGGCAATTTCTGACAATACTTCTTTTCTAACTTGTCTTAATAATGTATCATCCATTAATCCTTTTATAGTTCCCCATCTATATGGTTGTGATTCAGTAATGGTTGTTTTCAAATCATCTTGAAATTTTGTGTCCCAGATTTGTTGATTGAAAAATGAATGAATGTCTTCCTTGTTGAAAGTAGTGTTTAATTTTTTCAGTTCAACTGATGATTCTGTATCGTTATTACTTCTTTTACTAGGTGTCATGGCAAGGTATTTTAAAGTGGTTGTTAATGTTGGTAAAACTCAGAGAAATGAAGAATTCTCGATGTATAAATATTATCGTGGATGAATTATCAGACCATTCTTTGCTTTCCTTTTTTTTTTTCAAAATCTCATCGCACCAATACACAAAGAATATAACTTACAATGTATTTATAATTACAATCATAAGGTGATGCAAGCCTATTCATCTTTCTAGTCATGTGACAAGTCCAGCCTAATATGAAATTGAATTTTAAGATCTGACCGTAGGTGTTGTTGAGTTTGAAATTAATATTCCCTGTTCATTTCTAGAGATAGTTGACACAAATAGCTATGAGCTTTTATCAAAGAGATAGAATAATTCAAATAATTCCCACATAAACATTTGTTTTACAAATGAATTTGTCACAATTAGTCTTGGGGTAGCTAGAAATTGATTACAGTACCTCTTTAGGCTGTTTTAATAATTTAGATTGGAAAATGGAATTGAATCATTCTGCTTTATATTTTATTCAGACGACGTATTATATTCTCCTAATTCAATATCAAGCTACAATCAACTCTCCTATATGATTAACTCATCATGAAACTCTTTGCTATATAATAATGTAAGTCCAATAAAAATATTGGACCATTTGTTCAGTAAAGTCCAACTTCAATTCATAATATTCCATTAAGGTGCCACATTTCCAGGAATGAAATTGACTTTACAGATTCTAGGTTAAATAATACCTTGGACAACTAGTTTTGACGAAGAATCAAATAGATTGGATTAAAATTCTTCAAGCTTTGATGATTATTTTTCTTTGTAAAGGAAACTGTCTATTTTTCCAGTCGAGTCAATATATGTAGATTGTCCATACTATTATAAATTTAAATTGTATTTTCTCTACGAGATAACTGAGATATATATCTTATTCCATATAATGTTAATGATGTGATTGTTGAAGTAGTAGATGTAATTGTGTAGTTCTTGATCAAATATTTGCAACCAACTGTTCAACTTACCCTTACTTTTTTTGTATGTGATTTACTCTTTTTTTTGGTTGAGAATTTGAACCAAAATTATCATCAAATACCTTTCACTGAAAGAACTTGATACTTTTCATACTACAAAAATAATTACTTATTCAGATAAACAATATATCAATTTATTGATGTATTATTAGTTATATTTTATCAAAAGAATTGTTACTGAATGCTTTGTTACGATCTATCATAATATTTTTACAGAAGAACTCATATTAAAGCAAACTATAGTAGCTGGAAACCAAAATATACAAGAATAACAAACGAGTCAAGTCCATTTAATAAATACATCAATCCTTCATGTACATACTAATACAGTTACAATCTGTCAGTTTCTCTAGAAACCTTTCAAGAATGATATATTGATAATTAAGAGAACGAAGAACAAGGTTTTTGGTGAATGATATTAACAATTTATTGTAATAGTTAGGCTACGTTAATAGCTTGTATTTTCTAGTTAAGTATATAAAACTATTTAGGAATAGACGACAAGGGCGTCCAGTAGAGTATATATATACCTTACCCTGGTGGTGTGATGATACTCAGTAGACAGACATTGGAGGAAAGATTAAGAGAGCCCTGTATAGGGTTGTGGTTGTCTATACTACCTTACATTTATATATTTATGAGCTAACCAATGATAAATAATAGCGATACAATTGTTTTTAACAAATGGTTACCGAATTAGTTATAATCATTATCAAAGCTTCAATTTTGACTTAATCAGTGTCTAGATAAAACCATATTCCAGACATCAAGATGGATAAATAAAAGTGGGTGTATTTCATTAATTAAAAGTATCCCCTTCTCCCTGTGTATCAATTGACATCACAATAGTTTGGTTGTTGACTTCTTTGAAGACTTATTTGATTCATCAATTAATGTATATAATGACATATTGATCTAACCTCCAATCCTGATTGTAAAAAACAAAAAAGCCATAGAAATCAAATTTGATCGATAGCGTGTATAAAACATTAGTATTGAAAAATGGTAGTTGATAGTAGCGTTTTTAGTATATTCAATATATCAAGTATGTCTTTAGTTCTCAGACTTTAAAATAATGTTCAAAGAAACTTAAATGTGATAAAAAAGAATCGATTGAATAAGTATAATATGTATTTCTTTCAATGTAAGATCTGCTCTGTGAATGGCAATGTATGATTGTGTAGATTAAGACTTTTGAACTTTCATTTCTTATACCATAATAACAAGGAAACAAGCTCTCTATGGAGAATTTCATCATATCTGTGAGGCAAAATAGACTGCAAACCACTAGAAAACCTGTTTTATTGAAATTTTCGCAAAGAGGATAGCCGGGTAGGGTCTAAATGTCATGTTTTATTTGTTTTTGTTCAAATTTTCGCAAAGACGATCGCCGGGTAGGGTTCAAACAATATGTTTTCCTTGGTTTTAATTGAAATTTTCGCGAAGACAATAGCCGGGTAGCATTCACATAGGTAAACTTGCCATATTTTTCATTTTTATTTTCGCAAAGACCATAGCCGGGTAGGCTTTACATAGATATTATAAGGCAAAAATATGACCTTGGTTTTTTATGACATCAACTGCTGGAAAATGAGTCCCTAATTCCAAATATCTTTACCATTTCAATGTAGCATAAATATTGGTTGAGTTATAACAAAATACATTTCTTGGGATTTCTAAGTCAACAAATCTGGCAAATATCCGGGTAAAGGTTAAAATTCAAATATCACTTTTAATGGCATCAAATGATAGAGATTGGGCTCCTGATTCTAAATATCTTTATGGTTTCAATATAGCACAAATATTCGTTGAGTTATGGTAAAATTTCGTTTTTCTGAACTCTTAAGTTAGCAAGTTTGAAATTTTGGAAAATTTTTGATTTTTTTTCCAAAATGCAAAATGAACCTAATCCCCATACAAAAAAAAACACTAACAAATTCAAAATTTAGATTTTGGCTTTGATAACATGAAATGATAGAAAATGACCCGCTGATTCTGAATATCTTGACCATTTCAACGTAGCACAAATATTGAGCGAGTTATAACAAAATCTGCTTCTAGGAATTCAAATCAAAAAACCTAACACTTACCCCGGGTAAACTTCACATAGCTTAAAATAAAAATATTTCGGTTTTTAGGATTAATTAAAAGTGTCCGAGTTCCTGACAATAACGGTACCAATAGTATTAAAAGAACTTCATTATTTCATGAGTTATAGCAAGTTGTATTATTTGGGAATCCTTAAGTATGTAAATTGGACAATTTTGTGTGATTCCTGCAGATATGTATGTGTAGGGTAAAAACACAACAGTTAATTAATATAGCCAAAACACATCTGATTCAAACTAAATCAAGCCCTCCTATTAGCTTATTCACGATTGTCCTTCCTTTGTAATACTTTGGTTAGTTGTAACAACAGTAGTGATTGCATACTTGGTTGATAGTACAATCATAATGTAGACAAATGGAAATGAAAGAAAGAAACCCCCAACAGTACCCTTTGAGAACATTAAAGAGCTGACATGAAAATGGGAAAGCAGCAATCATTCAAGGTGACCACTATTGTTCATGAATTGGGAAAAGAAAGGTATAACTTTTGCTAAGTAAAATTGGAATAGAAGTAGACCCACAATGTGAATAAAGTCGACCTTGTTGTGAACAGAATAAGGTTGCGGTTTTTTATTGTGATCTTATTCAATCTTATTTCATTCGTGTTAAGGTGGGAATCTAATTGATTATGTTGTTTCTCTTCTTCAATGGGTCATTTCCAGTTTGAACTTCTGATTAGAATGTTATAGGTATCCTTGTATCCTACTTCTTATTTCCTTCCATTGGCCTAAAACATACTATTTGTGTAAGATAACAAAACCTTTTTAGGACTAGCTCATCCCCATGCAGATACTAGTAATGACTTTCCTATTGAATTTTGATTGTTGGCACCGCTTGATTTGGGAACACTTAAGGAAGATCTACCACAACAGAATAGAAATTAATCCCACCATTTGCCAAACGTTCTAATACTTCTTTCAAACAAACTAGTATCTCCTTAATTGCCAATAGTTTTAGAAGCTGTTTTTTTTCAAATTTGTGCACCTAATTTTATGCTGTTGAAATATCAGTTTGTTTTTGTTATGCCAGTACAAGTATTTGGGGTGATTTCAAATATACAAGGTTTTAAGTGAATATCCCTTGAACTTATGTCTAACACAAACAACTGTGAATGTTATAGTAGTATGTGAATAGTGTCCAAACACATATCATCTATCGTAACTTGGTTGGGAAATGAAAATTAATAGCCCCTAGATCAAACTAAAAATAACATCATTAATTGTGAATATGTTCTTAAACATTATATCAATGCCATTTTGATTGATTTTCCAAAGGGAAGCACTAAGTAATCAAATGTACTCAATTGATAAAATGGCAGCCAGTGGAATCTATACTCTATTGGCACTAATAGTATTAACAATCATTGTCATTTTGTTACTAACAACCTCAAAAGAAATAGTTGTAATCTCATAGATAGTGAATATGACAGAACTATTGACACTCTTTCCCAATTTGTAAACCATGCTTCATTGAATTTAGAATGACTCTCATTCTTAATCCTCAATCATAGACAAGTGGTCTTGGGATAATCAAATCCACCACTGAATACATCTTCATCACTAGCATTATCACTGATAGAAGTCATGTTTCTAAAATTTCATGAATGGTCAATTTTCAAATGTTGTAAAAACCTTCTTAACTAAGATTTCTTAGACGATTTTTCCCAAGTTATTCTGTAACAGATTTGACACTTTCCATCACAATTTGATAATCAGACAAAACATAACTTGTTCTTAGACAGCCAAAGGACAATCCATGAGTATTTTTTTTGATTCATTAGTAGTAGAAGATATTATTAATAATCATGGCAACCTGCCGGTCGTCAAATACCACGGGCAGCACTTATAATTGTTGACACTGGAACACCCAATTTTTCGATCAATATTTGATACAGAAAACCAGAATAGAACACATTTTCATCAATACCATGTCATCTATCTTCGAGTGTATATATCATTTTAATTGATTCATGTAGTTTATAAGAGAGTAAGGTGGATAATAGGTAAGAATAAATTTTAATGTAGGAGAAGATTTTGTGCTGTTTTTTTTTTAGACGTAGACATCCGCATAAAGTGGCACATCATAGAAACTTTATGGAGCTAGAATTGCAAGTAAAATCAGTCTCTTAGACCTAGTTCAGTAGACAACGACCGATGAAAGTGTTTCCTGAGGCAAGTAGAATAAGAATCATCTAATTCTGACAAACTACAGTAGTGTCTATATTATACTACCGACTATGAACATTTATTATAGTAGTAAACATTAAATTCTATATAACTACAACTAGCAATAGACTTCCAATGGGTTAAATGGGCTTTTAACGTAGACTTAGATTCCCATTTCTCTCGATTTAACACACCCCAAGTTTGATATCCAATTTAAATAATTCTAATTTATAGTTGGTTGGCCCTTCATTATCTTAACCTAACAATAACAACATCAGTCAATGATTATAACCAAGTCAATATGTGCATAATACAACCATATCAGGTTATCACACCAGCCATGAATCAGCACCAGTTTAATTCACATCACTTTCCCTTAACCAAATTCTGGGTTGATGATACTCTCTTATCAACACTTCTTTGGTATACAGCTAACATGTATGAAGGCAAACCAATCTAGCAAATCAACATGGGTGAGGATATGGTACTTTACTAATTAGTAAATGATCTACTAATATTCTCCTTTATTTGACCAGGGGTTTTCTTGATAGAAGCAGTACAACAAAATATTCTCATGGACTGGGGCTTTGGATTGTGGCTAGGGAAATTCCAAATATTATAGATACCAGCGACATAATTGTTGCTCGTTGATGGAATACCGGGTTAGTTTCCAAATGTCAATACTCATTATCATCCTTCATGTTACAGGACAAATCCAATGGTGTACATTTCGAATTCTTATTACCTAAAACATCAACCATGCGAAAGTAGCAATGACCTCAATTACTTGGCTTTTGTTATAGCTAGGTGACTAGGAAAGATTGGATCCTGATCCAGTTTAAAAAAACCACTCTTTGATATTGTCCACAACATATCCCGTTCAGAAACATATCCAATTCCAATGCAAATAACTAATTTAAGCTTCCTTGAACAATTCATTTCAGTATTCATCTGTCGGTCACCACAAAAAAGATGCATTGAATCATAAAATGGGAATTACCATCAAGTCAATTATGAGTTCTTAGCTTCAATAACCAAAGCAAGGTGACAACAATCTGGCCAAATACAGAACATCTTCTACCAAAAGCTAGCACCTGGAACCAAATCCAAGACATCTATTAATGCAGTACCACTGTTGAATAGGATAAAACCATATGACCAAAACAATGAATTGTCATGGATTGGGAACAGCAGGTATAAAAGCATTATCCACAGTACCAAAGTAGTCTTAACCAATCCATAACCTAATTCTAAGAATTTAGCTTTGTGGATAGCAGTAACAAATTCTCTGCTGTTCTTCAAAGCAAAATCAAATGCGTATTCAACAAATATGTAGGACTTGGATTTTGTCATAATTTTCAAGAATTCAACAGCACCTGGATGGAATTGATTTTCTAGCACACTATATTCATCTTCAGTGCTTTCTCTGACCAAGCATAAATCAATACCAACTTAAATATCAATAGTATATGAAATGCCTTTGATTAAAACTAATTAAGTTTCAATATCTGATTATTTTCTCAATGCAATATTCAATGGCTTGACAGTCTTCAATCTCTAACAAAATAATTAAAGTGACTTCCAAATATCAATCATGAGGTTTCAAAATGTGGCAACTAATATGGCTCCCGAAATGAAAAAGCCAAGCTTATATCAATTAATGCTTTGTGACAAATAAGGGGGACAATATGGCATGGTCTCACTCATATTTCTGGAAGTGCAAATTGGTATGCATTTACTCTGTAGTCATTTAATACTCCCTGGGTCTACTTCAAATAAGTCTTAATATGTCCAATCATCAATGTTATCAAGCTTCAACTCTCAATATAACTAAACCAATTTTCAGAAAGACAATATTTTGGAACAACTGACACAACAAACCAAGTAGACGACTATGACACCAATACCAAGTATGACTAGTTCTACCAAACACATTACTCTAAAACACATTTCCATTGTAGATTTATGAATATCACTTGAAATATGACTATTAGGTAGATTAACGGACCAGCGTCTAAATTAATGGGAACTTCAAAATACAATACCAAATGACCAATTATAACTTGACGCCATTAATCAATTACCTCTGTAACTCCCAAATGATAATGATTCACTATTATATCTCTCTTTCATTCTCTTGATTGGACTAGATAAATCAGACATTCCGCCGAAACAAAAACTGGAAACCGCTAGCCGCTATCACAAAATATTGAAACTAATGGCGTTAATGGGATTGCTAATACATTTTCAAAAGGATCTTAATTCGAATAAACAATTGTTGGATTAATTGGGATTTGTTTTGTATTATTTGGGATTTGTATTGTATTACTTGTGGTGTTTGAAATGGTTGTGTCTTATAGTGTACTAATGAGATTGATTAAATTGGGTGTAAGAAAATAGTTGTGAAAGAAAATAGATTTAATAGAAATCGCAGTGCTAGAAAAGTACTGAAAAATTTACTACGAAAAATAATTTTGTATGGCAAAAATTATTTCCGCACCCTTCGGAAATTACACAAACTAATCTCCGTTTTCCTAACAAATTTACTATGTATTTTTGGGCTCGGGTACACGACCCTTATCTCCGTCTCCGTGTCACGTGATTTTTCCCATACAAAATCCTGCACAATCCCGCCACAAGTACTCTTATCTCCGCATTCTCGGGAATACCTCAGACAAAGAAAGAGAAGATACTACCACACTCATTTTCCCTCCCCTGCACGCCCCAGCCTCTCACTTTCTTGCCTCATCCCCGATCTAACATTAACACAACTTTGAGAATAACAGATAGAAAAATAACAGAGATATTGGAGATCAAAATATTCCACCATCGATTTCAACAAAAATGCTACCAAGCAACCACCTTCCCATACTTAATATTACAGACTTTAATAAAATCATCAGTTCTGATCTCTACACAATATAAGAACTACCACAAGATAGCTAGAGCTCAGAAGTATTATAATTACTATATTAACAATAGAAATACTTAATGGCCAGCATGATAGAACCCAAATACTCATTCTTACAATTCTCTAGGGTATTGACCACCAAAAAAAACGACACAAAATCCAAACTACAATAGTTAAGAAGGAAAGTTGAAGTGTGGGAGGTAGAGGAGGGCTACAAGAGCCAATCAGGTGCCGATTTGTGGCCTACAGTTGTGGTTTTAAAACCCGAGAGAATCGTTAATAGCGGCAATTAGTTGGGTGCTGCAGGAGCAAAAAGGCCGTTTTGTCCATAGTTAAGAGCACCCTGGTAACCCCGTTTGCTAATAGCACAACCAATTGAAGCTGGTATTTGGTGGCTCTGGTGTCAATTTATAGCCAACAATAAACATTTTCAAATCCGTCTAAACCGGTCAAAAGAAGAGTTGAGCTTCCATCTCTGGGTCAAAAAAGGCCGTTTTGGCCATAGTTAAGGCCACCCCCTTTCTGTAGCACAACCAATTGAAGTTGGTATTTGGTGGCTCTAGTGCCGATTTGTAGAGTCAAGTTATAGTGTTTGCATCCGAGAGTTTTGATTTATTCAGTGTTGTTTTCATTGGTTGAGGGCAAAAAGTTCGCATCGAGCAGAAAAGGTCGTGCCCGGGGCATAGTGGATAGACAACGATTACTGATGAACCACATGTGCTACAAAGACCAAACTAGGGCCGTTTTGAAGCTACAATCATGTAGAGTATTGGGTGTGAATTAGGCATGAATCGGATCAGAATTGGTTGAGCTATTGAAGAAAATGTTTTCTCCGTGGAAATGTGAAATTAACTCCGCCAAGGCTGACACAGTCAGTTTCGATGCTAGAAAGACCCAACTAGTGCCAATTCATAGCCATAAGATGTAAGTACTATGACTGTAAGAGCTGTTAGAAACAAGGTTCAACTGCTTTCTGTAGAACAAAAAAGGCCGTTTTTGCCATAGTTAAGGAATTTGCGGTGATGTCCGTTGAAGACTGCGCGATGAAAAATAACGCTACAAAAATCAAACTAGTGCCGATTTATACCTTTTTCTTATGAGTGCTAACCATGCAAGAACTGTTAGAAACGAAATACAACTGTTATCTGTGGAACAAAAAAGGCCGTTTTGGCCATAGTTAAGGGAGCCGCAGCTATGTCTGATCACAACTACGCGACCAAATTCAACGCTACAAAAATCAAACTAGTGCCGATTTATACCTTTGGATTATGAGTTCTATCCCTGCAAGAACTGTTAGAAACGAAATACAACTGTTATCTGTGGAACAAAAAAGGCCGTTTTGGCCATAGTTAAGGGAGCCGCAGCTATGTCTGATCACAACTACGCGACCAAATTCAACGCTACAAAAATCAAACTAGTGCCGATTTATACCTTTGGATTATGAGTTCTATCCCTGCAAGAACTGTTAGAAACGAAATACAACTGTTATCTGTGGAACAAAAAAGGCCGTTTTGGCCATAGTTAAGGGAGCCGCAGCTATGTCTGATCACAACTACGCGACCAAATTCAACGCTACAAAAATCAAACTAGTGCCGATTTATACCTTTGGATTATGAGTTCTATCCCTGCAAGAACTGTTAGAAACGAGATTTAACTGCATCCTGTGGAACAAAAAAGGCCGTTTTGGCCATAGTTAAGACGGAAAAATTATGTATATTGTTGACAGAAGATCGAATTTGAATGAGTTAATGACAAGGCTAGTATCGATTTGGAACCACAAAATGTGAGTGTCAAAGCCGTGGGATACTGTTAGAAAAGAGATACAACTGCATACCGTGGGACAAAAAAGGCCGTTTTGGCCATAGTTAAGAATCACTCGTATTTTTATTTTGACTACTGCTCGACCAATAGAGGCGTTACAAAGACCAAACTAATACCGTTTTGAAGCCAAGACAAATGTTTATTATACGCACAGATGGTGATTGAGGTAGGCGAATGATTGGAGATGCTACAACAAAAAAGGCCGTTTTCGTATAGAAATTATAGGTGGTGCTCATAGAATTTACATGTTTAGAAATTAAGCTAGTTTGTCTATTAAGTTGTTTATTTATACTTCTTTGATATCCATCATGTGCTTTAGATTCAATTGTAATGAGTTTGAACAGATCTATGTACAATAATTGTCATCTGGTAGCTATAATGATATGTAATTAGACTGAAATATGGAACATCTTCAATTTATTGTGCTCAGTATCATATGCTGAGAATGTTCTAGGTAGTAGTGAGTCAGTAGCAGTATGTTATTGAAAGTAATCAGTAGTTTCCAGTCTGGGAATTAGTTGGACATTGATCCCAATACAAAAATGTTCTAACTATTTGAACTTTATTATTTAGATATAAATGGAAGTAAACCAAGTTAAAAGCTTTTTAGATATAAATCACTTTGAACTATGAACTCTGAATATGGTCTGAAATGTTTCAGTGGTTGTCATTATGTTGATTTAATTGTAGTAAAATATGATGGGAACTCTCTAAATACAAGGGATGTGAAAGTAGTTGTTAATTCAAAATTGACCAGGAATTTTTCGTAGAATACACTATTCTAATCCCTTTTGAAAGTAATTGCTAATGTTTTATACTTGGAAACGATTGGAATATCTGGATATGTTAGTTACCTTGGGAATCATTTACACGCATGCTATCTGGCATGGTTCAACAGTATTGACTATTATAAAATGAATGAAGGTGAAGCACTAGTACTTTATTGCTTTTATTAGTTTAATTTATTGGGAAAGGAAATGTCATGAGCAAAAAAAGGGATAACTGATGGTGGTGTTGAAATATTTTGGCGTATGTCATAAAAAGAGAAAATATAAACAAACACGTAAATAGAAATGGAATGTACACGTATTTATCATGCGATGACAATAGGTAGTGTACAACAGTAGTAGTGTTCTTACCAGTAAAGTAAAGATGACTCGTAAATATTTTGTGACTAAGAGTCAAATTGAATGACTATATCACGTGAACTAGTATTTGATAGCAATAGTTGACCATCAAAATGGGCCTTGGGAAACTCAAAATATTGATGGTAGTGTTGTTTCATAGTCAATTATCCCATTGGAGATAACCAATTGATCAAACAAATTGCTTTAAGGGATTTTTTGGGGCTAATTAGATTCAAAGTTGGAATTATTTAGTAATTGCAAAGAGATGAAAGTAAAGTTTAGTTCAATATTTTTGCAAAAATCTATAAAATGTAGAGTAAAAATTATGTGACACAAAATTAATAGTAACAAACAATTAAACCAACCAATCCAACTTGAAAGCCAGAATTTACACTTATTTTACACAGCTAAGTGCCTCCAACAGCTTTTGATACTGCTGGACTCACTCTTGATAGGTTTTATTAGGACTGATAGTTCATACTGACTTCGATAGGTCTTTGGTGTATTCTCTATTGATCGTGTAAGATACAATTTTGCAAAACACCATTGGTTAATAATCAAGAGAAACGCGACATACAAATCACCTTTGTGTAGCTTATTCTATAAATAACTCACCTGAGAAAACACGAAAATTTATTCTGGCGTAACTACTACTATTGTTGAAAAATGTACAAGCGAGGCAGGCAATGTTGTACATAAACACGACACCATAAACTTAAATAACAAGAGTGGTGTCGCGTCATCACTTTGACGAGGGAGTTAGAGAAATATAAACAATCCAGAAATTCTTGGAATGGCTTTGAGCTAGAAAATATTTCGTACTAAATTAGCTTGTTCATTCACACTTAATACCTGTGTTGACCATGAAGACTGCTAGTGGTATTGTATCATTCACGATAACTCGTTTCACGGATATTAGGTAAATAGAGAAACGAGAAGAAAAAAAGAGTCGTCAAAAGTTGAATTCAATTCTAAAGGTGTACTTTTTGTTGACACGATTTCGTTCTCAGGATGCACCGCCACTAATCCCCTTTTTCTTTACGTGAATCTTTGATAAAATTCCACAATTTGAGCCATCTACAAGGTGAGTGCAAGGCTTGGCAGTCACCACGATACTTTATTCAAGAAATTTGCTCAATGTCTGAAGTTCCTAATCAAGAGTCTCCGAGTTCATCGATATTCAAACAATCGAATGCTTCAACATCAACAAAAATACATGGTGCTCCATCTAGTTCACAAATTGCTAATGTCGACTTCAACACCTTGAGAAAACTAAATTCGAACACCTCGTTTTCGTCAAACCTAACTAACTCAACCACTAAAACTAGCAATGCTTTATCCAGGCTATTCACTAGAAATAAGTCATCATCTAACATTTCAATTCATCCCTCTTCAAGCGATGATGATAGCTCACCAAAGACACTTCGAGAATCTACATCTCCATCTGAATCAAGCAAGAGTGTTAGTGGCAATAAGTTGAGAATTGCCAAAAAGTTGAAGTTTCCCAAGAATCAAAGCAGTTGGAAACCAGATTTGTTTTTGGATACTAGTAGCACAATAAGCGAAGACAGTTCTTCGTTTCGGAAAGTAATAACTGGTAATCTGTTAAATGAGATGAATAAATCAAGAAAGAGCTCAATGAGCTCACCCATGAGTACCACATTTCATAGTTTGTTTCATCGATCCCATCATAATGGCAGCAACCTTCAACGAGACACCAACCAGGTTGCGACTGGCACGACACCTTTGTCGGGTAAGTTTGATGACTTCTCAAAAGCATCCAAGACAACTTTATGTCTTTCCTCAAATAGCTCGAATTCAATAATCAGCAATCCTGAACTAGCTCAGATATATAATTTCACCAACCCAAATATTTCAATTGAAGATGGAGAAACCAATTTGGATCATATAAACAGTTCCTTTTTGGATATTCATAAGAAAATGCTTGTGCCAGCAGATCTGTTTATTCAGAATAAGCTAAACAAGTACCACCAAACCGAAGTAGGGTTGGGCATATACGAAAGTGAATTAGATCATGACAAAGATAGTAAGATATATTCCAACCTTTATCATTACTTGAAACCACTATTTACCCCATCTTTTTCAATATCCGACTCTGGTCAAAAGGGTAGGATGCGTCCAATATTGGGTGCTAGTGTTGAAGAAATTGCAAATTTCGTAAAGGAGAGTTTTTGTTTACACCAGCACAACCACGATAAAAGTTTTAGACTGAAGACAAGATCCAGTGTATCAAGCTTGGGTCGTGAAAAGGTAGAGGATTTTGATTACCGTCAGTTATCGAATTTGTTTGAAAAATTGATGGCCTTATTGAGTCATAACTTGCAAACTGCCGATTCATCGGAAGTATCTTTACAAGCTTTGATATTGAACGCATGGAAATATTATAATGCTTATGTTAGGTTTTATTTGCTAAGTATATTTCAACCATTGCAACTTCACTTGAATGAGTTATCTATGAGAGGTCCTAATGGAAGCACAGTTACTAGAATAGATGACCTTCTACTTGTTTCTTTTCGAAAAGTTTTTATTACTGAACAGGGAATTGGAAGTGGGGATAGAGAGACATCTCAATTTTTGGGGAATGCTGAAAGTGAAGATCTTACAGGAAATGGATTGTTGACTTCTACTTTGGCCGTGTTGTCGAGTATATCATAGGAGGGACTGTTGCATACAGAAGACACTATACAATAAAATCATTATGTTTTTGCTAAACAAACATTATTGAGTATTCCAGTTGTCAAATAATAGGTGTGAGACACAATAGCAATCTCAAGAGTATTACATTACCACCACAAGCATTTGAAAATATGTACAGACAATAATAAGCATGTCTTTTGTTTGTGGTAAATTTGGCATTATTGTATAACAAGAGGTAATTATTCATTTTCTGTTTTGCCACTACAGTTTCCTCTAACGATGTTTGGTTGCTTGAAATGGTTACAGGCACCTATAGCCTATTCAAGCTAAATTGTGTTATCCTTACTACTTAGCTATTCCATACTAAAAAAATATGTGTATTTACGCTTGCCTGATATGTGCATCTCATATATGTGGGTGATATGAAATTCATTGACGCTTTATTAATAATGTATGCACCACCAACCATAATTATTATTCTTGGAACCAGGTTGGTTCAACAGCTGGTCAAGAATGTACAAGGCGGGATTATTTCTACTTAGCCGACGTTGCTCTAATGTAACTCAATTACTAAACATTTGTCTTATTCCTCACCACTACTACTATTGACTTTAAATACTATGGGATCTATTCATTTTGCTTTATGTGCCTTTTAAATAAGAAGAACATTATAATCTGCTTCTATTACTGTTGTAATGAATACAAATAGGCTTGTTAATTGTGTTTTACCTTAGTTAAAATACGGCGCTTAAATTTATTTGTGAAGTTACACAGACAAGTTTTGCAACCAACTTCAGTTAGTTCCACTCAATAATTCTTTATATTTGTGACAAAATTTACAAAACTATTTAAACTCTTGTTGGCGCCCAAATTTTTTTTGCAACTTTATACCACTTTTTTTTTCTTCTTTTTCTAATTCACAATCAACTTTCAAAATCCATTTCATTCATTAAGGAACCAGGAATCTCATCTCTCCTATGGAAGCTTGTTGGAGCATCATTATGCGATTAAAAAAACAAATCAAAAATATAAAAACATAAATAATAGATTAAAAAATACAAAAAAAGACGCATAAAATATTTATTGTTATATAAGATTAGTCTCCTCAAGCGGTTAACAAAATCATCATCATCGGGTAACAGAATGGATAACCTAGGCGCTACTCACTACTATTGTTTGGAATATTATTGGAGCATCATTATGAGGAAAAGAAACCAAATAAATAATCAAAAAATGAAAATAAAAATTATAAAAAAATAAAAAAAGACTCATAATAAAGTTGTTGTTATAAATTATAAGACTCCTAAAGCGGTTTTCCAAATCAATGTCCATTCAGAAAGTAGATGAATAACCAAGGCTCTTTCCATTGTCACTTGAATTTTATATTGGAGCACAATATGCAGTTAAAAAACACAAACACAAATATAAAAAATAAAATAAAATGAAAAAATACAAATAAAAAAACGCATAGTATAACTAATGGTATATCAGATAAGTCTCCTCATGTTGATTTTGAAAACCAATTCCATAAACTGATTCTCTTAACTTGCCTGGAACCTATTGTTTGAATACTTGTTGGAGCACATTATGCAAAAAAAATACAATCAAGAATGAAAAAATATAATTAAATGAAAAAATAGAAAAAGAAAATGCATAATAGATTTGTTATATTATAAGACTCCAGAAGTAGATTTAGAAATTGATGTCACTGTTGTCATAAATCCACATTACGAAGAAGGTGTTAAACAAATGAAAACGAATTAACCAAACTAGTATCCAATTACATATAAAGCTGTCCAATTAATATCAAATAGAAACCATCTTACGAATTAAAGTCCTATGCTGCTGCTATCACAATTTAAAGATTCAACAAATAATCAATGTTTTTCTGAAGTATTATTTAATAATTTATAAAAGAAGTTATATTATCAAACTGTCAAATGAAAACAAATAAAAAAGATGCAAAAACGCAAAACAAAATAAAGAATATGCAAAAATGCAAAAGAAATTTAAAAAAGACAAAACAATATAAAACAAATTATAAACAAATACAATACAAGATATTAAAAATAGAAAAAAGATCAAAAACGATCAAAAAGAAATAAAAAAGTAATAATCAAGTTGCTGCTGTATCATATTGGTTTTCAAAAGCTGATTGTACAACCTTATTTGCTGTTCTAAAATGGTATATATTACTTGTATACTTGGTGTAGGAGAGGATATTCTGGGGGATAGGAGATACGATGTTATGGATGGTGCTATTGGGAGGAAGGAGTAGGTCCGAGGAAGATGTAGTTGGAGATCCACGGATTCGAAACTCTTCTCATAGTGCAGCGCATCTCTCCTAAGCAGGGTGCTAGGTGCAAAGTGGGGGTACGAGAGCCACCGCTGGGACGGTTTATCCGATCCTGGGATACGGTTGTGCCGGTTGCCAACGCTTGTACCATTCTCTAGTACCAACTTACATCCTGGGGACTGGTCTACTGCCACCCTTGGCCAGAAAATCTGGGCTGGCGGGAACAAGGGCTGGGGCTGAGATCAAGCTTGGGCCAGAGCCAGAGCCAGAGCCAGAGCCAGGGTCAGGGCCAGGGTCAATGGCTGACGTCCCTAAGCTCAAGGGAAATGGCCAATCCCAGAGCAGGGTCTAAAGCCAAAGCCCACAGTATGGCTATYCAGGTAACAAAACCGGTAGCCGGGGCTAGTACTCTGGCCCACTCTACAAGAGGCTCAAGGGTGTTGGGTAGCAGTCAATTGTAATGGCTGTGCCCAGGTTCACCACTGGCAACATGATTGGTCCTAGTGCCTAGCCCAGCTTTGAGGCCAATACAACTTCTGGCTAACCARCCAGAGTTTATGGCAGGCCAGCTTTCAATTTGGTCCCAAAACTGGTTGAATTGTCACTGCCAGTGAGAATCCTAAGCCAAAGTCAGGGTTGGTAAAAGGAGCAAGGTCCACATTGTTTCCAAAGCCAACTCAGCTGTTTTGCTGTGTTTGGGAACTGGACTTTTTCCAATATACCCAGCTAGAGACAGGTTAATTTACATTCAGTAACACTCGGGTTAGTCCTTTTTGGAGTGCAAAACATCAAGTGAATGGAAGAAGGAGGTACACAATGGACCATTATATAACTATTTAGACATGGTAGGAAATACAACAAGTCAGGATAAAAGGAACTTCATCAAACTTGAAATCCATATCCAAGAAAAGAGTAAAAAGAGTATATAACAACGTATTCCCATACTATACCATATCAAAATAGAGAATAAATAGTTATGGATAAACATTGGATCATTTCAGAGGGATCTGCAACAGGGTGCACATATGATTACTGATTCTTGTCTGGAAGGGGAAGAATTGTTCAACAATGATACTCTTCCCACAAGTATAATCAATAATTTAGATTTAGTACAAACTAGTTGGTAATACCAACTTCAATTTGTATTTCCATAGTTGTACCTTTGAACTTCCCAGTAACATATGGAGGTATTGGCACAAATTGGATTCTCTTTATTTTTTCCAGTTACTATGAGGAATTGCTATATAATATAAGATTGAAATATTCTCCTGTAACGGAGTTGTGTTAAGAATCTTAAGCTTTTTTTTCTTTCTTTTTTTCCGTTGCACCTCCTGCTGCTGTTGCTGCTGTTGACTCATTTTCTTCTTCTTTAATTTTAATTTTAATTTTTCAATTTAATAATCAATAAGAAGTTGAGATCACAATTTAAACATTTTTTTTTCTTATTTTAAATTCCTTTACTTCTTTTTCCTTTTTTTTATTATAGAATATTCAACAATTATCTAGTTGTCCATCCCTTTCAGTTGTCCTCGAGAACAACTCCTGTAACTATTATTACTACTACTACTTTCACCCTCGTGGTTCCTTAGATCGAGATATATATATATATCCATATTTATAACTAGAATTTATTTTTTTATAATTATACTTTTTACATTCCTACAACTAATCTTTCATAAAATTATTTATCAATGTCACAATCCCCAACTAACGTTCCAAGATCCTATAATTCAGTTTTAGACCTTAAACTCGCCTCACCGACAAATTCTGCTTCTGGTGCCACTGGTGGTTGGATTGTCCAAAAATTTGGTGGTACTTCAGTAGGTAAATTCCCCGAGAATATCGTTGATAACATTGTCAAAGTATATTCTCAAACCAATCGTGTTGCTGTTGTATGTTCTGCTAGATCTTCACAAACGAAAAGTGAAGGTACCACTAGTAGATTATTACGCAGTGCTGATTTGGCAGAAAACGATAAGGATTATCAACCACTTTTAAATGCCATTGAAGAAGATCATGTTACCAATGCAGAACGTATTCAACTGGAAGAAATTAAACAAGAGTTGATTAAAGATACTAAACAAGAAATTGAACACGTTAGAGAATTATTACATGCATGTCAAATCATTGGTGAAATTAGTCCTCGTTCATTGGATTCAATTATGGCCGTTGGAGAAAAATTGTCTTGTTTGTTCATGACTGCCTTGATGAAAGACCATGGATTGAATGCTGTATATATAAATTTACAAGATGTCATTCCTTTAAGTTATGATTTCCAAAAAGGGTTTGATGATTCATTTTATCAATTCTTATCCCAAGAAATTGGTAAAAGGGTTTTACAATGTGATAAAGAAAGAGAAGGAGAAGAAGATGTTATTCCAGTTTTAACTGGTTATTTTGGTGTTGTACCTGGTGGACTATTAAATGGTGTTGGTAGAGGTTATACCGATTTATGTGCTGCTTTAGCTGCTGTTGCCTTACAAGCCGATGAATTACAAATTTGGAAAGAAGTTGATGGTATTTTCACTGCTGATCCTCGTAAAGTCCCTAATGCAAGATTATTAGATAGTGTTACCCCAGAAGAAGCTGCTGAATTGACATATTATGGTTCTGAAGTCATTCACCCATTTACTATGGAACAAGTCATTAGAGCCAAAATTCCTATCAGAATAAAAAATGTGGAAAACCCAACTGGTAAGGGAACAATTATATACCCTGATAATATTGGTAGAAGAGGTGAAGCCACTCCACCTCATCCTCCAGCTGCATTTGAACAATTGGCCATGAGTAGTTTATTACAAAGAAAACGTTCAGCCACTGCCATCACTGCTAAACAAGACATTGTGGTTATAAATATCCATTCCAACAAAAAAACATTATCACATGGATTTTTAGCTCATGTTTTCACTACATTGGATAAATATAAACTTGTGGTTGATTTAATCTCAACTTCAGAAGTTCATGTATCAATGGCATTACTGATACAACTGGATCAAGAATCACAATTGAAACATGCATTAGTTGATTTACGTAAAATGGGTACTGTTGATGTTACTAAGAAAATGACCATTGTTTCTTTAGTAGGTAAACAAATGGTGAATTTCATTGGTATTGCTGGTAATATGTTTAAAGTGCTAGCTGATGAAAAAATCAATATTGAAATGATATCTCAAGGAGCTAATGAAATCAATATTTCTGCTGTTATTAATGAAAAAGATACCATTAGAGCATTAAAATCCATTCATGCTAAATTATTAGAAGGTGGTTCAGCAATTGGCGATTCCCTGGCTGTGGATACACGTTTGGAAGCATTAAAACTACTGTAGATAGACAAAATTATTATGTAAATTATAGACAAAACATTAAATACTAATAATAATCAACATGCTAACAAGCATAAATACAACTATAAAATAATAAAGTTAAAAGAAACACGAAAAACAAATACCAAAAAATCCCTTATTTTTCTTGTTTTCGAACCATAAACGAAGATTGAAAAGAATATATCTTAATTTATTAGGTTGAGTTTGATTGGGTTGGGTTGGGTTTGCCTTAAATGTCAAAATCACCGGATTCTCTGCCACTAGTAGCACTACCACTCAATTTATGTTGTTCATCAATTAATTCTTCAAAATCTTTAACCATACCATCCAATAATTCAGTAGCCAATTTATGATAAGCCAATTGAGCTTTAATTAATTCCAAGAATTCTTCCAAAGGTTTAGCATTTTCTAAAACATTTTGCATAATATTAATTGCATCTTCCACAGTATTGGCAAATTCATCTTCAGCATTTTCCATATCAACTCTTAATTTTGGTTCCTTTTGAGGATTTGTACAACTGGCCAAATTACTTCTAGTTAAATCATAATCAATTCTTTTATCTTCAACTTTTTTTTGAATATTATTTGATTGACTAATTAATGAACGTAATGTTGTCAATAAAGGTTTATTGAATTTAGATTTAATCAATTGATCTTGACCTAATCTCGCATTGGCAATTTTGTTTAAATTTGAAGAATATAAATCTAATCCTTTAATTAATGGATCTTGAGATTTATCACTAGTCAAAATTGATGCATCAGTGGCTCTACTTAATGCATGATATAAAGTCTTAGGTGCTTTGAATTCACCAGTATTAGGATTGATCAATGCTGCTTGAGCTTCAGCAGTAGTAGTAGCTTTGGCTACATTGGAAACTCTAGTAGTGATGTTCTTACCAAATTCTGTAAAACTTTCTTGAACATTGGTTGGATAATCATAACTTTCATTTTCATAATTAGTAGTGATTTTCAAAACATTCTTGTATAATTGTTCAATATTGTTACATTTATTTGCTAATTCTATGTATTCAGATGGTAATTGACTGATATCATCTTGTTTGATGTTCCCCATTTTTTCTTGAACTAATCTTGAAGTTCTTTGAGCTAATGGAACAACCTCCTTATTGAATTCAGTAGAGATTTTATCACCAAAAGATTTTAAATCTTTTGTAAAATTGGAGAAATTGAATGACATTGGAGGAGAGGGGATTGATTAATAGGTATAGATTAGTTTGGTTGTGGTAAGTGATAGGTGTTAACGTCAATAAACTGTTGGTTGATAATGAAACCAGAACCAAATCCAAAAAAAAAAAAACTTTAAATTAAAATCTCTCTCTCTCTCTGTTTCTCACTCACTCAATTTTTTTCGTTCTTCTCCTTTTTCTTTTCTGTTTGGTTGATCCACACGCACACACAATTCTTACTGTTCTAATATCCTTATCAATGGTATCAAAACAATCTATATACTACCATTCATAAATCCTGAATAGCTGTTATCTGAGTTCAATTAAGTAGAAGTTAGATAAGCTTTGCAGGGATTGCCATTTAGCATTTCATATCCTTTTGTTTATCATACATCTATTCAAATATTTAAATCTAATTATTTTTTTGTATCGGATGGGAACCCCCTTAGGCTAGCTTTTTAAAACTCTAACCCATTACTAAAGAATTCATAAACTGCATCAGTCAATCTTTTACCACTTTCAAGAATTTCTTCATCATTATTAGCAAGAGCATAACATAATCTAAAGAAATTGCTTCTATCTTTACTAAACTCTAAATCAACCGTCATATTATATCCTGGAACAACCAAAATTCCATAAGAAATCAATTTCCATAATAATAATTTCATTTTTTGTAAAACATCAACATCTTTTGGCAAATTAATTTTAAAAGTAACAAACATACCAGCTTTAGGGTCAATAACATCAACATAACCTTTTTTATAAGCTTGTGATTCAAAAATTGAATATAATAACAAATCTTTTCTGTAAGAATAATTCAATCTCATTTTTAAAATCCATTCTAGCCATCCATCAACACCTTTAAAGTTTTCTTGAATAACATTATTAACAATAGTTTGTGTTAAACCCAGAGCACCTCGATTAACAACGTCACTATAATTCTTAACTGCGTCAATGACTTCTTTATGACCAACAATAAATCCTAATCTCAAACCTGGAGCAAATAATTTGGAAAAGGTCTCAACTCTAAGAACTCTACCAGTAGTGTCCAATTCAAGGTAAGATGGAGTCAAATGATTTTTCAAATAATCGTCAATTTCAAGATCGTTTTTCAATTCATTATTGCCACTACCACTACCACCTATATTAGGTTTTTCATATTTTGGTAATGTCAAATAACCATAAGGATCATCTTCAATAATGGCAAAATCATATTTGACAGCCAAATCATAAATTTTCTTTCTAAATTCTAAAGATTGAGTAAATCCAGTTGGATTTTGTCCTGTGGCAATAGTATATAATGCCTTTGGTTTAGGTAAGTTTGGATAATGTTTCTCCCAATTCTCCAATAAATCAACAAATTGAGTCAAATCAATTCCATCAGAATCATTATCAAAATTGATTTTCACTGGAACAGCTTTAGCACCAGCATTATCCAGAAATCTTAAAAATGGACTAAATGTAAATTCCTCAACTAAGATAACATCACCATCATCTAAAAATACATCAGCAGCTTTATTTAATCCATCACTGGCACCAGTAGTAATGAAAACATTCCAATCGTCATAATTTGGTTTATGTGTACGAATGATGAAATCTCTTGCAAATTGTAATAATGGTGCATGACCTTCAACAGCAGCATATTGTAATCCTCTAGCCAAATCAATTAATTTTGGATCAGTAGTATGTCTGCTGATATGAACAGTTGACTGTGGTGTGTGTATACTGGAAGGCGGAGTTTTGGTTTGATGACCGTTCTCGGAACCATTCAAAGAAGAAGAAGGAGGTTCTTCTTCTGCAGTAGACGAAGTAGTAGAAGGTGTGGTAATTTTTTGGAATGGGTAATCAACTAAATTGACATCTATGGAATCAATTGGGAAAAACCCGTGATTCGGCATACCATAAGACAATGCCAACGGTTTTTCATGAGGCTTGAAATTTGCCGGAGGCTTATCAGATGGAGCATTTGTAAAATGTACCGAAGTTCTTCCAGCAGCTCGCTTAGAAATTAAATGAGTAGGATCAGACATATCCTTGGTGTAACAAAGTTTCCTAAGTAAAGTGAAAAGTGTGAAAAAAGAAGAAGAAGAAGAAGAAAATGACGATATAATTGAGAAAAAAAAGAGAAAACCGATATTTTAAATAGACGAAACTATTTATAGTTCCCATTGTTGATTACTAATGATATAAGTTTTCGTATCGGAGACGCCACATAGTTTTATTATCAGTTTGTTTATGCTTTACGCTTTATGGTTTATCGTTAATTTATGCGCAATATTAATCCACAACGGAAAAATGTTTTGACTCCACAACCACAAAAGTTATTCCTCAACTCGGACATTATCTTTTTATTCTATATACATTTAACCTTCTCTTACATCTTTTTTTTTTTTTTTTCACAATAAGATATTACAATTGTTTCTTTTTTGTTTGTTATATACCCATATCTGCATCATCTATATTGTTATAACCATTACCATTACCACCACCATCTTCTAGATCATCCTCATCATCATCATCTAAATAGGTTATCTCTTTACAAGCTTTGTATTCATCTATTATCGATTTGACACTTTCACGAGATTCATTAAACATCTCCATTACTTCATTTTCTTCTTCCACACTACTATAATATCTATTAAGATAAGCTTTTCTTTTAATTAATAAATCAAATTGTTTTAGAATTTTCGTGAAAACATCTATCATTGAAGTATTGTTTGTTACTTGAATTCCTTCCAAATTAGTATTCTTCAAATACGGAGATTTTTTCCCATGAACAACTAATACGGATCGAGCTACCCAGGGCACAAATGAGATTCTTTGTTGTGATTTCAATATCCCCTTACGGATCTCACGTTGATCTAAATTGTATCCAATAAGATAATTTAACATACTAATGTAGGAAGTATCACCGCCAACACGATTAGTTTTATATCGATCATTCGACAATTCCAATAACATATCGTATTCGTTCAAATAGTTGTGTTTTTGAGTACTGAACGGAGCTATTGAACTTGTCAAGAATTTCAAATCTGGGGTCGGTATTAAATTTGAAACAATCGATTCCATTGAACTATACATATACCCAGGAAATCTTAAAGGGTTTGACACCGATGCAGAAACTAAGGCAATCAATTTATTTGCTCCTAAAAACAAGTCATTATCGTCATGTTGGATATTGCTATTGTTGTTAAATAATATATTTTCAATTCTATTCAATGAATCATTATGGAAGACAAAAGTTGCATCACTATAGTCAATTAATCGTTTCAATGTTAAAATAGTATTATAAGGTTGTACAACAACATCTGATGTATCTTCATTTGATGGGAATATTGAAAATGTATTTAATAATTTCTTATGACCATATCTATCACTTATCACTTCTAACATTTTTGACCCCACTCCAGACCCTGTGCCCCCGGCAACACTATGAAATAATTGGAAATTTGATAAATTATCACATTTATCGACTTCTCGATCAATTAAATTAAGTAAAGTTTCTTCTTCCTCTGTACCATATTTATATCCATTTATCCAATTATTTGCAGCACCATTCCCCTGATTACTCAAATGAACATTACGAGGATTAAACATGGGTAAAGCAGATGTACTTTTTGCAATGACTGATGGTTCCATATCTATCAAAATAGATCTTGGGGTATATGTATTAGAATCTGAAAGAGTGAAAAAAAGTTCTGGATGATCATTACGATATTTCCCATTGGGTTTGGTTTGTTGTGGATACAGTTGAGGTGATGACCCGGAATTGTTAAGTTCTTGTAGTTGTAAATCATTGATGTCCTTAGGATAGGGTGTTGATGATCCATCAGATTGTATGCCGTGCTCTGTTGCCAATTGTTGCCAGTATTGTAATCCTACTTGATTACCACATTGACCCACTTGTAATGTAATTGTCTCACTAAATTAGGAAAGATGTTAGTATTAGGAATATATTCAAACAAGTAACAAAAATCTCTTGTTTATAGTGTTGCTACTTACCCAGGCATATTGTTGATGATTGTAAGTTGTTTACGCGTATATTGATTAGTGCTTTGTTTACACTTTGGTGATAATTTTTTTTGACATTTTTTAGCGAAGTGAGAGCTTTTTTCTCCAAATTTTATCACGTGACTGATACTTGAAATCGGTTTAATCATATTACGAAACTAACAGAAGCCCATCAACAAACACTATAAATCCAACCAATTTCGTATATGTTATTTACGGAAAAATAAGCAAAATAGTATATTTAACAGATAGGTTGTTTTTTATTCTACTAAAAGTATAAATGATATAAAACTATAATAAACTAAAATGTGAAGAAAATAAAAAAGTAAAAAAAGGGGGGGGGGAAGGGTTTTCAAACAAATAATGATTAAAGTATTAAGGAGGGAAAAAACTGGTCGATATTCTTTCTAATGTCTAGCCTGTGAATCACCATGAAATATAACTTATTCGGGGAAAAAGATAATAAACCAACAACTAATTATAATTTAAACAAGATGATGAATTAAATCAAATTTATTTCCAACAATATGGTAGCATCATGATGTTAAAAACAATCTGTCCAGCAGTAACTTGTTAAGTAAAGAAATAAATTAGTGTATATATATATCCGAATAAATGGTTGATATTGTAATAATAAAATGAAAAATAATGAGTATGAGAATTGACCATAAACCAAATCAATTTGTCATAAGAATAAAAAATAAACCAGTTTTCCCTCTTCCTTTAATCAAAAAAAAGGGGTAATCAATTTAATTACTTCCCCTTGTCTTTTACCGAAACAATAATAATAATAATAATAATAAAATAGAATCAATTTGAAAATGATAGAACCAACGATGAAAAATAAAAAAAAATGAAAAGTAAAAGTAAAAGTAAAATAAAACCAATAATTAACTGAACTCACATCCTCTTAAAAACGGAAAAAAGTTATGAATTTTTAATTAATATAGTCAGCTTAGTAGTTTCTTCTCTTCTTCTTTTTACAGGTAACTGGACCACTTGTACCAGTAGCTGTTGGGATTGAAACGGTAGCAGTACCAGTTGGAGTAGTCTTCAAAGATGAAGTTGGAGTAGCATTTTGACATTTACCAAATGCAGCAGCCAAAGCAGTAACAATGACAGATTTCAAAGTGCCAAAGTTTAAGAAAGCTTGGAAAAGGGATGGAATCAAACCAGAATCAGCCAAGGCATCAATAAGTTGACCAAGAGTGATGGCTTTTTCATCAATCAATTCTTTAATCAAGTCACCACCCCATTTGTAAAATTGATCATCAATAACCAAAGCTTCGACAACTTGATTGGCTAAACCAGAAGATTTCAATGATTCCATTAAAGAAGTAAGAACATCTTGACCATCTCTAGCGTAAATTGGTTCTGGAGCACTTTCAACCATAATTTCTCTCTTGGCAGAAGCCATTTTACTGGACACTGTGTTGGCATTAAGACCTAAAGCATTACCAATGAGGTTTGGCAAACTGGTAAGTTTATCTAAAATGGCTTTATAAATGTAAGCGTAGAATGCACAATCGTTAATCAAATCCTTAATAAGATCAACGGCTAAACCAGAATCATTCAATGATTTCAACAAGGTAGTCAAGTTAATGGTACCATTCTTAATAGCACCAACAATGACATCTACGGAAATTTTGGACAATGTTGGATCAGTAATGAGATATTTAATAATACCTGGAGACAAATTGGTGTTTTTAATGGCAGTCAAGACATCAGTGACAATTTGATTTTCTCTTTTAATGATTTCTTCTTGGGACATAAGATCTCTCTTAGCATTGTAGTGTTGTAAGTTTGCTAAGGCACTGTTGACAAGATTTGATTCTCTAACAGTCAATTGAGTGACTTTAACTTGAGCGTCAGCAGCTGGAGCAGCAGCGACGGATGAGATAGCAGCTAAAACTAAGGTGGCAGTGGCGAAATCTAACTTCATAGCGAATGGTTAATAGATATTAAGGGAAAACAAAGGGGTTGGGAGTTTGTTGGTTATGATAAAGAAGAAAAATAAAAAAAAAGGGAAAAAAAGATTATTTGAAATTGACAAAGGGGGCAGGATCTGAATTATATTTATATTTGATTGAAAAAGAAGAAGAAGAAGAAGAAGAATCCCAAGAATTGTAAAAAGTTATGAAACAAACGTGCCAATGAGCTTGAGGGACTGCCTTCTCCCCCACCTCAAAGTCAAATTATATAACCAAGTTAGGTAATTTGTTAATTAATAATATACTTTTGTGTATGGAGATTGTTAATCGTTAAGAAATATTGGAGAACATTACAGGTCCAACTATTGAAGAGAGATAATTGATTGCAAAAATTTCATGTACTTTAAAAACATTTAGTACTTTGCGTAAGTTTCCCAAATTGGTAGGGAAATTTTGACTTTCCCAAAACGGAAAAAAAATTACAACAAATTTTTTATTTTTCATTTCTTCAGCTTTGGGATTGGGTTTGGGATTGGGTTTGTTGCAACAACAATGATAATTTTTGAATGAGAAGAATTATTTTAAAAGATCAGGGTCAAATAACCAAAAGGCTTGGAAGAGATCTTGGTATTTGAATAAATAATATTTATGGTTACATGGTTTTGGACTTATAAATAAAATTTGGGTGCTTTGTTCAAGAACCCTTTAAGAAGGCTTTGGTAAGAAAGAAAGAAAAAAAAAAGTTAACAATAGTAAACAAGGTCTACTTGAGGGAAGCTAGTAAAAAAAAGAAAAAGAAAAAAACTTATATCCCAGTTGAGTAACAATTGAATCTATAGAGTATTCCCTAAAACTACTACACAACAATATTCCTTCTCCTCTATTTGTAATTCTTACCGTAATTGGATTTCAATAGAATCATATGTTTCTAATTATATTTTTCTATTTTAAATTTCTTTTCCTGTTTCATATTTTTCCTGGGACTTTAACGATTGTGGCAAGAGAATAGATTTGTATTCATATTTTTTGTGTGTTGTACTATATTTAGAGAGTCTATAATAATACTGTCAACTCCTTGAAAGCTTAATATCCCTCAAATGGAAATTATTAATTTGATTCAAAGATCCCCTGTACATAGATTTTTTTTTGTGTTTGATTAATCTCAAGTATTGGGTCAAGTGGATTATTTTTTTCAACAGCAGCCTACTTAAACTTCAAAGAATAGTCTTTTGAACCAAACAAAACAAGCACTGGTTTGTTGAGACACCTATCAGAAGATTCAATTAAGAGAATCCATAGTATGGCTCTGTGAATAGTAGAAAGTGCAGAAAATTGATTGTTCATTAATTTGTATGTACGTCTGCTGATTATTATCACGTATTTCACACTAATTTTCAACAAATATTACGAGGAATACAAATTTTCAGTGATTTTCGAATTCAAAAAAGGATAAGAAATCTCCAATGATATCTTTATATACCTGATTATACATTCTTCATGTATATACACAATTCAATACCAGTCTATTATTTGGTCTTCCAGGGCTTATGCTGATATTGTTCGCCCATAACATCACGTGATGAACAGACAATCTGAGCCTAGCTGGAAACGGCTTGGCCATGTGTATCCCGTTATACACGAAGTTGATTTAGGCAGAACAGATGACCTACATTAACATTTCAGTCTGAAGAAAAGGGTATAAATAAATAATGAATATACTCATATATTAAGAACAATTAGCGGTATGGTGACGGTTTTTCCGGAAATTTGCCATTCAAGCAATTAATTCCGATACTGTGCGGCCGAGATAAAAACAAATTCCGATGTTATTCCCGCAACCCTCTATCTCTAAAGAATTCTTCTTCTTCTTCATCTTCTTCTTCCCGACAAACAATAAAGAAACAACAATAGAGAATCTCTAACCCGGATATTAAAGAACTAAAAAGAAAAAAAATAGTAGAAAAAATTTGTTCATTTATACACACATTACTAAAGTTGTAGTTAGTAGTAGTAACACAAAAAAAATATTAGTATTATTATTTACAACACCTTCTATATCTCTGTGAAGAGAGTTTGTTAGAAAATATTTTCATAGAAAAAGCAATCCAAACTCCCTTTCTTTTTTATTTTTTTTATAATTACAACTTAAAGTTATTGATGTTATTATCTATCAAAACCTATAATCAATCAATATATTCTTCTGTTTGAATTGTGATTTTTATTGGGTTGGATTATTAGTTTTATTCATTTATTTATTTATTCATTTATTTATTTTTACTTTGTCACATTTCCACATATTTGTAACATTTTCCTATAACAATTGATATATAACGGCAAATTCAAAGTTAGAAATACAATGTTTAATATTTATTGGATCTTAACAATCAGTATCACAATATACCTAATTGTGCTTTTTTTGATAAATTTGATACCCAATGTATCAATTAAATATGTGGGGTTTTTCTCTTTAAGAGGTATTACCATCAATACCAGAAAATCAACCATATATATCAGCAAAATTTCTTTACGATTTAATTTATTTGAATCAAACAAGGATTCAGGATTTAAACTTGTCAATCTAGAAATTGTTGATGTTCAAGTAACTATAAAAGAAACAGCAGGACCGGGATCATCGGCACTGAAATTGAAGATCAAAAATGCCATTGAAAATATTTCCCTTTCTGAGAAATTACATTTTAAAGTACCAAATTCACTTTATGAATATTTATTAAAGACAAGAGTGGCCAATAGAATTAATATCCATGTGTTTCGTTGTGCCATAACTCACCAAAAGATTCTTCAAGATCATTCTATATTTCTTGACTACACCAGATTCAATGTCAATGTGGATAAAGACAACAGTACGCGAGTGACAGTGATTTTATTTAATGGTCTCATCCAAGACAAAATCGATCGACTGAATAAGATAAACTTGTTTAGAAATATCGAGTTCTACGTAAACTGCCAAACCGTTACTTCGTGTGGAACAACAAGATCCAATGCTGTATCGATCTATTTGTCAGATTTTAAAACTTCATTGTCTATTGGGAGATTGAACGTACCATTAGATCTATTTGTCAAGTCTCAATCCAAGAAAGATGCTGGTAATGTTGAGGACGACTTGACCAACACTAAAGTAATTGATGTTGCCAAGTATAAGAATTTCATTAAAGAGTTCATGTCAGTTTATTCAACTACCGAAATCAGATTAGAGGATTTGACATTATCTCATAAATCAATGAGAACTAATTTATCCAATTTTGTGCTAACACTTGAAAAACTCGAAAAAGACAATGGCGTGACTAATCTTAAATTTATGTGGTATCTCACATCATTCAAATTCTACCACATCGATACCAAATGTTTTGAATTACCATCGGCAACATTCTTTTATGAGCTTTGTCCTATCCAATTCTTAACGGTAGCTCAATCATTACTCCGCCATGAAAAGAATCCATCAGAAACAATCAATTTTGATTTCAATTTGACCATGTCAAATCCAGTGTTTGACATTTATTATGATCAACAAGATATTGTTTTGGATATACTACGTGATAAAATGATGAAAAGGAGAATGAATACTATGAGAAAAGCTACTGGAGTTCAAAAGAAGGAAGAATTTTTCACCAAGATGTCTATTGCCTCCAAAATGCTCAAGGCTGTTTTTAGTAAACTTGTTGTGGTGGACACAAAACTTAACCTTCATTTACCAGAGTTTGGTAAAACTGAAGTTGGGAAGTTTAACCGCTTATCTAAATCCAATTCAATTATCACTGTGGCTCTCCTGGAGTTGATTTTGAAAGTATTTACTAGAAATATCAATAAAGGATCAAACAAGTTCACTTTGAACACTTTGTTTAAGATGAAAAATGTGAAATGTGAGGGCCAGGGTAATAAGTTTCATTTTACTAAAGTCAATCTTTTAGCCACCTACAATATGTTACAACAAAACGTGTCAATCAAACTTTCAAGCAAGAGTCTCGAATTGCTCTCTGCTAACGATCTTATCTTTCACATTGTACGTCTGTTTAAAAATCGTCAACGAATTTATTTCAACAAGAAATTTGAAGAATGGAAAAAGATGGACGTTAATAATGTATGTCCATGGAGTGAGCAAATGGACAATAAATCTGGAGCTCCTGTAGCAGATACACCAGCCAATCCTGAGTTTATAAAATTATTTGAAGTTCTTCCATCCTTTATATCGTCAGTGAAAATTGACATTTCTAGCATTGTAATGGATATGGTATGTAAGGAGGGTTTGCCAAGTCACAAGCTATATGATGAAAAATTAGGAAAAGAAATTGATTTAAAAGACTTTAGAAGAGGTATATCTTTCAAGGTTTTTGATTTTTCTGTCACGTACAAACTCGCAAGAAAGCATTTTGAAACCAGTGTTGCCCTTTTAAAAGCCTTCACATTGAGTGAATACGCCTCCGAGTACATTGAGGATTTTGATAAGGTCACTGAAGTACAAGTCAGTGAATCTGAAATAAGTGATTTATCCAGTATTAACTCAGCGGAGTCTATACCCTTAAATGATGCCTCTCCTTTAGAGCTTGATGAGTCTAATACTAAGAAAATAAAAACAGTCTTAACTGTACGGGACATCCTTGTATCCAATGCAGGAAAACTGGATGAAAAGGATCCAGACAGATTAACTTTGTCAATACCAGAGGTTGATGGTCGAGTGGACATGTTTCTTGTCTGGTGTTGTTTCTATGCAAAGACAATGTTGGAAAGATTCAAGCCTACTGTAGAAAGCAGTTGCACCAAGAACCAAATTAAAATTATTCGTGGACCAAGAAAGAAGTTGAAGCTTGATGTTCACCTTGATTCTGTGGCTTTAGTAATCCGATTACCCCGGAAAGTGGATGTTATGATAGAAATCGACAGAGCACGCTTGAAGAATGCATTGGTTTTGAAGTCAGCAGATATAGTAAACTGTCGATTATACGTTGTTGATCCAAGCACTAAATTCTGGGCCAGATTGTTAATCATTAAAGAACCTAAGTTTAGTATTGATTTCACCAAGTCGATACACGATGCATATTTTGGCATATCCACCAGATCAATCAGAATTAGTGTCCCCAACAGATTTTTATTTTACACTGTTATTGACAATTTCATAACATTTTTCAAAGCAATAAAGCAATTGCTGCAGAATTTTAGATATTTTAATTGGGGAATTGACGAATTCGAAACCATCTATCCATCACAAAAAAATGCAATTGTTTTCCCTCATGTCAATATCAAAACTGCAGTATTGGGAATGGAACTACGTGCGGATCCTTTTGAAAATAAATTAGCATTGATATTTGAGCTAGGAAAAATCGAACAAAAGGAACGTATTAGGAAATGGAAAGCATTTGAGAAAAAATCTCAAGAGATACTAGATGGAGCCGAAAGCAATATTGAAGATCAAATTGAATTGTCAAATATTGCTGCACCCATATCCAGCCCTGCGCCTATTGCTTCCAAGACTACTACAAGTACGATGACACCAAACGTTGCTGGCGATTCCATTACTAGACCAGACAGTCCTCCTAGAAGTGGATCCTCAGAATGTTCATTTACCAGTGGGGCAGGATTGATAAAAAATAAACTCTTGAATAGAAAGAAACCAACAAAGACAAGTGTTAATGGAGTAGCTCCAGTGAATGAAATAGAACCAGCAGATGCAAAATATACTATAGAAGAAGCCGAGGAAAGAATTGCTGAAGCAAAAGAAAGGTTATTTGAGAATTTCAGCAAGTCGTGGTGCAGAAAATATAGAGTTTTTGAAGAAACCAAATGCCGTAAATGGAAAGAAAGAGGTGAAAACATTTGGGGTTCCCATGATATTAATGAAGTTATGAAGGAAAAGTATGACATTGTAGAGTATGATCATGGCAAGCCTTTAACTGGAGCTATATTTAGAGATGTTGACTTAACATTGGATAAATTTAAGCTAGGAGATGTTGACAAATTTTTATATGACTATGCTAAACATCAACCAAAGTTGACTTATTCCATTTTGTGTCCAATGTATGTTGAACTCAAAGCCAGGAAGTTTTATATGATTTTGAAAGATTATCCACTACCAGTAGCTTCATTCCCACGAAGTAACACACCATCATCACCAACGATCCATATTAAAACCAACTTGGTCATTCATGAAAAATTGTTTAGTAGAAAGGAAGAATTGAGATATATATATGTTCCATTTTCCCCTGCAGTTCCTGATGATGGTAGAACCGATAATTTTTACTCAGTAAATATACCGAGAACATTAACGCCTGTTAAAGTAGCAGCTGATTTCAATTGTGATTTAAATACCGATAGATCCTGTACCATTAGTTGGTGTAAGTCTTATCAGCCTGCTTTTTCGGCAATGGCAATGGCGTTTGAAAATTTTACCAAACCTGCTATTGATGACAGCCCCATTGGATGGTGGGATAAAATTCCACTTATTGTTCATGGTAGGTATCAATTCAATATTGCCAACGAATTGTGTCTTCATATGAAAAGTGGGAGAAACCCACACGAGCTTATTGGCAAGAATGCTGGCTTTGTATTTTGTTGGAAAAATAACGTCAAATTAGTTATTGATGGTACTATTAATAGTAAAGATTTGGTGGTACTTGAAAGTGATGATTTTATATTTGCCATTCCCAATTACTCCATTGAAGAGAAGAATGTGTGGAGTTTATTTTACGATGATTTCGATGACCCTGTTCCTGATATTGAATTGGAATCGAAAAAGTTTAATAAATATGTTATCAAATTGTCGTCTTCAGAACGAGTACGTTGGGTGTTAGGTATGCTTTTTGAAAGAAACAAATATCCAACTCAAAAATTCTCTGATGAAGAGTTGAGAGTGTCAACTTTCAAACCACACTATGAAGTTATGATCACTAATCCAGCTAATGAATTCCATCCGGATTCTTACGAGGGTTATCGTTCGGACTATGTTCATATGTCACTTTCTGTGATATCCCGAGCAAAAACTGGAGAGACAGCTAATACTGCTTATTTCACTCCTTTGTCATTCCATCACTTTTTTTACTGGTGGGATACTTTGTTGCATTACTCGCCACCTCCTATCAAAAGAGGAAAATTATTTGAAATGGATCAGGTCAAGAAACCTAAGATAAAATTTGGAACACACATGTTTACAATGAAGTATCAATTAATCTTCAACCCGGTGACGATTTCCCATTTGTACAGACATTCGACGAGTGATGTACCAAAGAAAAATAGCAGAGTTGCATTTACTGGTTTGAAAGGAAGATTTGACGTATGTGAAATAGACTTGCATCAAAGAAGAGAATATGTCACTCATGAAAACAAGAAATTAAATCGCAAAACAAAAATCAGACATTTGAAAATGAATCAAGCTGAAGTGAATATTGAAAATGCCGACGCAAGAGTTATTTATGCGTTATTCAATGATACTTCTGTAACTGGTAAATTGATGACGTATTTGAATGCTGATTCACTGGATTCATCAACTGATGGTTCACAATCTCTGGATTATCGTGGCTCATCATATCTGAGATGGCTTGAAAATGTGGAGATAAGTGATGGTGATTTTTCGTGGTATGATCCAAAAGATTTCATTGAGTTAGAAGTTAGGGAACCATTGTCCCCATACCCTAAAACAAAGATATTGCCATTTTTCGCGACACCAAAGTTCAGTTATTATAGGGAATTTACATTGCAAAAGGATGGCCCATTCCCATTTGGTAGTGAGAAAATTCATGATTGTATTATGAATTTGGATAAACCTGCTATAGTACAAAGTCGAATTTTACTAGACCGTCTTCAGAATTTGGAGGATGAGTTAGCTCATAATGAGGAAATGTTACGTCGATTTAAAATTCAAAATGGTCCTGAGTTCCAGCATGATATTCGAATGACAGAGCAAGAGATTTCAACGTTGAAAGAAAAAGTTGAAGTTGTTCGTGCTGCCTATAACGGATTCAGTGATGATGAATTTGGTGGTTTGCCGCTGTCTTCTGCAAATAATGTTGCTGATGATGATGATGGTTCAAGTTCATTGCTGAGATCGAGCACTGGGTTATCTGCATATTCAAGTCACGTAACACAGGATCAAATGCTGCAGGCAGCTGCATTTGTTTCGATTGCCGAATTTCACAACCGATTCATCTTACATAACTTGACTTTGAAATGGGACGACAATATTTCTAAATATTTTATCAGTTACATGAAACGAATAGCCGAGAGGAAAAGTCATATTTACTACATGACCAAATATGCGGTTGATTTAGTTGAGAAAGTTATGCAAGAAAACGCAAAAGAAGGGGAACCCACCTTGCAGCCAAGAGAAAAGGTGTTTCAAAAGTCTTTTAAACAAGCCGACAATATCGTGGATAGTTTTGAAGATGATCTAGATGAAGTCAAAGATTCTGAAAGAGAAGAACCTGAGTATAAATACCTCGTTAAATTGATACACCCACAGATCCAAATGATTAGCAGAAAAGCACCAGATTCTTGTGTCTTGATTAGTTCGAAAGATCTCGAGCTTCGGATAGTTGATATTAACATGAAAGATAGAGTGAATATTTTGTCGGAGAATAATGAGATGACAGCTAGAATAGAAAGAAGAACTGGTGTGTTGTTTAGAGAAGAGCAATTATTTGTTTTACAAAGAGATGAAGTGGTTAGTAATGCCAAGCTGAAATTTGCCAAAAATGGATACATGTCCGATAAATACAACTGGCCACCGTGGTTTGAATGTGAAGTATGTTATGATGGTTCATGGGCACACGAGTATTTGGTTTCTGAAAAAAATACTATAGCCATAATACAAAAGTCCCCAAATCAGTTGTTTATTAGCTCAGAGAAATTGGAGCAAGGAAATGAACTTGTTGTTTACCTTTCCAAATATGTCATTAACGCAACTTCTGCACAATATTCGAGTATTTATTATGTCATAACAGGGTTACTTCTTTCAAACGATGACAAAGAGAGTAATTATAATGGTCGTTTGCAACGGTTAATGGACTTGGCGGATGCATCTGATTTTGAAGGATTAGATGTCCGTGTGCATAACTTACAACAAGGTATACGAGATTACCGAGAGTTATTATTCAGTTTTGATCAAAAAGGTGCTGATTTAAACGAGGAACAAAAGAAATATTTGCATGTTCTTGAATTGGAAATGGAAAGACTGAAATTGGAATTGATTCTTATTATGAATGCATTGCAAACCAGAATTAAAGCAACATCACAGTTAACTAGTAAATGCCTTCAAATATTGGCTGATCAAGTGATTTGGCATATGCTTGACGATGACAGGGAACCATTTATTGATTTTGCCTTGGCTAGCACTAGGTTTATTAAGCATGAAGCTGGAGATGGGTCTACTGTTAACATTCTTGAGATTGGCATGGTACAAGGTTTCAATTTGCAAGAAGGAGCCAAATATCCTCAATTATTGGGTCCTGATATTAACGAGGAGAAGAAGAAATTGGACAGTTGCCATAATGAAAAGCCCATAATCTCCATGTCTTGGACAGTGTTAAATGCTGTTGGTGGGATTCCTATAATCAAAAATGCCAAGTTAGAGACCCAACGATTGCAGTTGGAGTTGGAATATGCTACCGCTAAAAAACTTGAAAGCTACTTGTTCCCTAAAGAAGCAAATACCGAGGATACCGATGAGCAAGATGGTGATGAGTTTGATGACATATATGTTAACAATCAACAAAACAGCATGTCTGATAGTACTAGTGATATTGAGGTGTCAAGTAACGATTCGGTCTTGTCCAGCAAAAACCCACTAAAGAGACTTATGTCAAAGAGAAGCAATAGACTGCCAAAATCGTCATCCGATTCAGCAACTAGTTCTCCACAACAGTCATTATCTTTGAATTCTGGTGTTAGAAGTTCAAATAGCTCGGCTTTAAGTTCAGATGAGATATCGTTTGGTAGTGGCATTAAATTAAACCGACCACAATTACATCTCCCCTTGCAAAAGAAAAGAGAGCAACAACATGAAGAAAATGATGATGAAATGGAAGTTATAATAGCTCGATCTTTGAAATTCAAATCGTTGATTGATATTGAAATTGCTAATTTCCAAATGATTATAAGTTTTTCAGCACCTAGTACATTGCATTTACTTGATGTTCATCGTTTGGTTATAAATATCCCAACTTTGAGATATGTTAATAAAATCTGGTCTGCTAAGGAACTTACAGATCGGTTGAAGAAAGATGTAATCAAGGTCATTTTACAGCATAGTGGTAAGATATTAGGTAACAAGTTCAAAGCAAAGAAAAAGACAAAAACCAGTGAACCGTTGAAACAGATATCAAATTATTCCAAATATATGACGTTGGATGATTTACAGCAACATGGACGAGAACGAGACAGTTCCACAGTTGATCATGAAGTACATCGAAAACCAAGGACTAGTCATAAATCTGGTTCCAGAATGTCAAGTATTGGTCGAGTTCTTTCACGTCAAAGTGTAAATAATAATAATTCTACTTTTGAAAAGTATTTGGATGATGTTGATGGTTCTGATGAAGGTGCTGGTATAGAGGAGAAGTAATTGTATTAATTATTGAAGTGTGTATATATCTTATGTATTAATATCAAGTATTGTAATATTATTTGAATTGTGTTATAATTTGACGTGGAACTGTTTTTGTGTTTACTATTTAATACGATGTTTTATTTTTTTGTTACTTGTCTGTCGCCCCCCATCTTAAAATTTAAAACCATTTCGCGCCCGCGTAGTAGTAGTAGTACGGCAAACGAAACGAAAATGCAAAATCAGCCGAAACAAAAAAATTTCTAAAACAAAACAAAAAAAACAAAACAAAAATTTTGAGAAAGAGACAACCAATAAATTGTCACTTTACTTCTATATAATACCAAAATAACAAAAACTGTTACGTGTAACTAAAGAATACAAATTGAAATTGGAACTACACCGAATTTATTAATATCATCATTCAACATCTTGAATTTTTAAAAGACTTTGAATCATTAGATTAAAAAGACTTTAAATCATTTCATTAAAAAGAAATAAGGAGATTTCAATACTGAAAGGGTTCTTATTCATTTTTTGTTGTCTGTATTCCTTTTTTTTATTTTGCGATTTACAACCACAATTACCACTACCCACATAAACAGTTTCCCACCATACCTACTACAACTGTTACTGTATTTATCTAACTTTTCAAGTGAATGTTGTTTCCTGTTATTATTCCCATTTAATTCCCACCAATAGTTGTCAAACGAATCCCCTCTATTCTTTAATATTGTCTTTTTTGTGTGTGTGAGTAAGTGTGTACGCGAGTGTGTGAGTGTGCAATTTGTTAAATATTATAAGGGGGTCAAATTAAAGTGAATCAAAATAATAATTCACCCAAACCAAAATCAAAAATTTTAAACAAAACAAAGAAAAAAAAAAAAAGAGTCGAAAACCACCATACAAAATAAATCTTAGATTGGGATCCTTTCTTTAGACATCAACATCTTTAATTATTCCAAGTATTCTATCTTTTGATTTATAATTTTATTCATCATCTTTCTTTCTTTCTCTTTAGAACTTTCACAATTGTTCTTTCAACTTCTCAATTACATATATCCATATATACATTTTTTTTAGTCATTTGAACCACTACCATCACCTCCACCACCACAACCAACATCCTCATCATGGCATTTTTTGATTCACTTAAAGACAAGGCTCTTAATACTTTGAATCAAGTACTATCCACTAATAACAAGAATCAAATGGTGTTGACCAAAGATCAGTTGTTCTGTCAACAGTACAATTTACCCGATAACGAAGTTGTTATTTATGAATCAGCGGCCGAAATCAACATTGTTTCAGCATATTCTCACGATAGTTGTAAAAACAACAATGATCCATTTCCACAGGGAAGACTATATTTGACACCACATTTTTTAATTTTCAGAGATGCTTATGATAGAAAGAGTTGTTCATTTACTATACATTTATCAACAATTAAAAAAGTCGAAAGATTGGTATCCACTGATTATGGGTTTGCACTAAGCATTACTACATATAGTAAATTGACAATAACGTTATATTTGGTAGGTATTAGATCTGAAAGTGAAAGATTTGCTCAAAATTTGACTATTAGTTTGAGAAAGAATTTATCAAACGTTGGGAAATTACAACCATTTATTCAGACTTGTTACTCAGAATACTTGTTATCTAAAAACAAAGTGTCAAGTGAAAAGGTTGAACATATGCCAGCAGGTGGATTAGGATTGGTCTTTAAATTCCCAGGTAACCCTAAGGAATCCAAAGATAAAACAAAATTGAAAATGTGGTTTGATTTATTTCAAACCGATGGACGAAATTTATCTTTGGTTAGAAAACCTTTATTTTATAAACTTATTCGAGTAGGATTACCAAATAGATTAAGAGGAGAAATATGGGAATTGACTTGTGGGTCGATGTATTTACGATTAGAACACCAGGGTGAATATATTCAACTATTAGAAGAACATAAAGACAAGAAATCGTTTGCTATTGAAGAGATTGAAAAAGATTTGAATAGATCATTACCCGAGTATGCTGCATATCAATCACCTGAGGGAATTGAGAGGTTAAGAAGAGTATTGACAGCCTATTCTTGGAAAAATCCTGATGTTGGTTATTGTCAAGCTATGAATATAGTGGTAGCAGCATTACTTATATACATGTCTGAAGAACAAGCATTTTGGGCGTTGAATGTTTTATGTGACAGAATAGTACCTGGGTATTATTCAAAAACCATGTATGGAACTTTATTGGACCAAAAAGTATTTGAATCTTTGGTTCAGAATACCATGCCTATGCTTTGGGAACATATCACCAAAAATGATATTCAATTATCAGTTGTTTCATTACCGTGGTTTTTATCATTATACTTGTCTTCAATGCCATTAGTTTTTGCATTCCGAATCCTTGATATATTTTTCATGCAAGGACCAAAAACCTTATTTCAAGTTGCATTGGCTATTTTAAAGCAAAATGGAGAAGAACTTTTGCAGACTGAAGATGATGGAACATTCATATCTATAATTAAAGATTATTTTCATACTTTAGACCAGTCTGCTCACCCTAATTCTCCCAACCCCAAATATAGAAGTGTCACAAAATTTCAAGAACTCTTAGTTACTGCATTTAAAGAGTTTTCCACAGTTAACGAAGATATGATCAATACTCATCGTAATAAACACCGGGATTCGATTTATCAAAATATTTCAACATTTGTGAAAAGAACGGAAATTAGAAATTTGCCACGAACCAGCAATATCCCACCAGACACTTTAGATATATTGTACGACAGGTTTTATTCCCAAGTAGAAGTTTCCAATATAACTAAAGGATCAGGATCCAGCTATATGGATTTTAAAGCATTTTTGAAATTTATGTCGGAAATATGTGACTGGGTACAATTTGTTGATCCTAAAGATGAGACTAATGAAAGGCATTTTTTGCGTCGTTTATACAATAATTGGGATAGTGAACAGCAAGGTGTCTTGACTTTTTCAGATTTGGTTGTTGGGTTAAATTCGTTAGTAGACCCAGATTTAATGGCATCTATGTCGAATTATTTTGAATTGTACGACACTAACCATAATGGAAAATTAAATAGTGAAGCTATACTACAAATATCCGAGGATTTATTGTACATAACAAGTCCATGGAAAGAGGGTTATTTGTTAGATGAAATTACTAGATTAGCAGTTGAAAATGAAGTAGCAGAAGAGGTGTTCAAAAATCAAGTTGCCAATGGTGATGGATTAACCATTGATTTGCCACAACATGTTGAAGTTAATCGTGAGAAAATTGAACAACAACAGATTGAACGGTATTTACGAGCTGCAAGTACATTTATTCAACGTGCATTTGAGTATGCTCAACCAGAAGATCAAGAATTGTTAATTAAAGATTTGGCAATTGATGAAAAACTTTCTCACAATGCGGCATTAAATCCAAATACACCAGTGTATTTGAATCTACCAACTTTTAGAATGGTTATACTAGCTGATGAAACTTATGAATTATTATTCAGCCATACCTTAAGAGAAGCAACTCACCTCAATAGACCATTAGACTCGAGTTTCAACCCAATGCGTAATTTGCGTGATATGTTTGATGGGTTGTTGGCTGATGGAAGGAAAGTTGCCAATAAAGTTAGATTGCGTATGGATTCACGTGCTTCAAATCCTGGTGGTTCAAGCAGTGCCCTGGTTAAATCAAATAAGAGTACTAGCAAAACTGGTGCTGGTGATGAAGATGATGAACGAGATGATGATTTTGGTATGATTTCAATTGATGAACAAGATAAAGACTTGTTGCTTGGTGCAGAGGCACAATCCCTCGTTGACCCAATTAAGAGTGAAGTTGCAGCTGCTAATACTCTTGAGAGATTTCACAGAGCAGAACTGGAAGCTAGAAACCATATACACAAGGATGGTGCTAACGGTAATCATACTGAGAATTTAATTGAGTTTGAGCAATAAAAGTAGCTGTATGTTAATTTTTTATTTTATTGAGAGGAAGAGAAAGAGTTGGAAGTTGGAGTTATTAGATGATAATTTATACATACCATACATATCTTATATATATACTTTATTAATTGTATATTTCATCATTATTATATTAAATATATGTATATACCAAAAATAGTGGTGCATTTTATTTCTTTCTTAAACAGCTTGCTATTGATAATTAATCAGAGATTTCTATACTCAATAAGTTGAAATTATTTAAAAAAAAAGAAAGGGTAAAGATAAATATTACTAACACATTGTTTTAACCAACCAAACAGTATTTGAAAGAAAATCCCAAATCACCACATCATATCATTAGTCCTTTGAAGATCCAAATAATTTTCTCAATTTCTTAAATTTCTTTTCCTTTTTAGGTGATGAATCTTTTGGTTCTGTATCTCTTCTTAAACTTGCAACAGCAGGAGAAGGAGCAGATGATCGAGGTGTCGAAATATCTTCATCAGAATCATTAAAGCGTGAAGTAAAATTTCTTGTTGGCAATGAATCAACACCTTCATCATCGGAATCATTAAACCTAGATTTGAATGTCTTTGGCAGTTGATATTGTTGGACCGGCTTTGCTTGTTGATGATTCAGCAATTGTGATTGTGATTGTGATTGTGATTGTAATTTTTGTTGTGTATGAGACTTGACTGGTTTGGATGCTGCTGTAGTCTCAGGAGTAAATGGTTTTGATGCATGACTTTGAGTTGCTGTTGGTGCAATTGGATCTCTCAATGTCGTTCTAGCAGGTCGATCGCCAATTCTTCTTCCTTGAGATCTAGGGGGAACACCATGGTTGTTGTGCCCATTAGATTCCATTTCTCGAGAAAACGACGACTTCTTTGCTAATGACGGTTTAAATTCAGAATGTGGTCTGGCTTGAGCCTTGGCATATAGAGCTTCAGCTTTCAATTTAGAAGGTGACTGATAGCCAGGTTGCAATGCTGGGTGAGATGGAATTGGTTGTACAGCTGAATTAGGACGCAAAGAACGATTGCTCATTCCAGACTGCTTTTCGATGTGTTGCATTGAATGTGGTCTGGCACCACCTCTTTGAGTTTGTGGTGGAGGTTTTCTCAATGTTTGTTGAGATAATCTCTTAGTTGGCTTGTTAGCTGATGCGAGGTTACCAAACAGTGGATAAGCACCGCCAAATGCATTACCGCCACCACCAATAGCACTACCATTTCCAGCTTTAGTTAAAGCGAAATCAGGGTTATTGTTAAGGTTCGAATTGGACAACTTGGAGTTCAAACGTGTATTTTCTGCAGTTGTCAAAGAAAGGTACGCTTGTTGGGCCGCATTTCCTTTAGCTGCTGGTTGCTGCAGCTGTTGTTGTTGTTGAGTTGGTGCAGTGAATGAAGATGCACTCTTTAATGCAGATTTGATTGGTTTCTTTTGTGAATCGTTTGAAAAAAGTGACGATTTAGAACTAACGTTCGATGAAGCACCCGGTGCTAGTAATGTATCTTCACTTTCTATTTTGCTATTATCATGATCTGGATTTGATTTCTCTGTATTCTCTTCGCTAGCAACTGTGGGTTCAATAATTTCCGGTTTATTGCTAAACTGGGGACGCAATTGACTGGCTAGGTTGCTTCGTTCTTGTTCCTCATCAGAGTCATCAATTTCTTCAATTGTAATAGCCGAAGCATTGTCTTGTTGCAACAATTCCGACGACTCTAGATTTTGATATTGGTTGATCACACCAAGCTCTGTCGCAACACTTGGATCCAAAGTCTGGAAATCTTTTTCATCATCAGATACAGAAGACCTTTCAGCAAAAGATGAGTTCAAATGGCCGGCTTGATTGAAATCACCAGTCGATTTTTCATCGTCAAGTGTAGACAAAAATGGTTTGGCAATTCTTCCATCAGTATTTGATTGTTCTTGAACTTGGAAAGTTGGAACCGAAACCAAAACAGAATCTTCAGGTTGAGTACCAAGTATTTGATGTTTCAAATTATCAGTAGCTTCTGAAAGTGACTGGCTTCTTCCATTTGGCGATGCACCATCTGCTTCATCAGTTGTGACGCCAGTGTCTGCAAAACCAGCTTTATCAGTCTCTAAGAATTTATTCTCTGAACCATCTACAGCAGTAGGAACCAGTTCTTCTTTCAAAAGCTTATCGTCTAATTCATCAACTACAGGAGGAACACTAGCAATAGGGACATCCTCTTCTTCATCATCTTCGTCTTTCAACTTCTTCTCATCTAACTCATCCACAACTGGTGGCACTTTTGTTATAGGAACTTCCTCTTCATCTTCTTCTTCTTCCGTAACAGTTTCAGTTGGAAATTTACTAGGCAGTGGAACATCCACGAATGAGTCACGCACATGGGTTGTTGATTCCTGGTTAAGAGGAATATTGTCTTCATTAGGGGTATGTAATACAGTTGCTTCAGTGACATCATCAGAAAAGCTGACCTCCTTCTCTAACTCCTTTAATCTCTCCTCGTTCTTCAATCTTTCCAGTTTCAATCTCTCATATTCTTTACGCTTTGCTTCAATTTGTGCTGCCAATCTCTTTTCTTCCTCTATTTCCTTTTCCAATTCTTGGTACTTTGAATGTTGCTCTTCTAGTTCATCATTTTTTCCCAAAGATTCTTCCAAAACAACTTCTTCATGCATTGACTTCAAAGGTGAACTAACTGACCGATTTGGATTCTTGGCACTTGATGATCCATTACGTCTTGAAGTGCCTGTTAACGAAGCAGCTCTAGGAACGTTATTGTAACTTTTCTTGGTCAAGGAGACATTTCTTAACGAACCAGATCTAGACAAAAGTGAGTTTGACCTCATTGAATTGCTTCTGGCAACTTCTTTCTGAAATTGCAGCTCTGGAACCTCGATAACCTTGATACCTGTTGGTGTTGGTATGTATTTTTTAACCATTTTTACCGGGGTGTTAGCTATTACATTTGAATTACCCGTGGTTTCATTTTGTTTTGGCAATCTTAAGTCATTCATCCTAGCTTTATTGTTCAAATATGTCTGGTTTGTCTCTTCTGTGATTTCATCCAAATAAGAATCGTTGAAGCTATCGTCGATATCATAGACATGTGTGTGTTGAGTTTGCGAATTGAATGAACCGCCAGCCGAGGCAGAGGAGCTGCGTGAATTTGCAGAAAACCTTCTTGGTGGCTGTCCAAGTGCTCCTGCCTTGTCTTTCGATTGCATGCTTGACCTTGACCCTCTTTTCAAAAGACTCCCACCAGATTCAGATATATTTGCAGCTGGAGGTGCAACTTGGAACGATTGAGAGCGTGCTATACTAGAATTCTTTTTTGCTGCTTGTGCAGGTTGTTGTTGTTTCATGGCATTACCAATGGTTAAAGCAGCAGCTAAAGCTCCAGAATTGGGTTGATGGTTGTTCGGGGCAGTTCCACTAACACCTGTATAGGCCGTGTCATGAACACTTCTTGTCTTTCTCCTAGAAAACATCTCGACTATTTATACAATCAAGCGTGATGTCAATGGTTTAATCAACTTCAAAGAGAAAAAGAAGCAAGTGATTAAAGAAAAAGAAAAATGAATATAAAAATTAAAAAAAAAAAATGAAGCAATAGAGCCAAGGGGAAATATCTCTTTATTTTTTTAAAGAAAGAAAATCTAATCCGGCTAATTAGGAAATCGAGTTTCTGTTGTTGTTGTTGTTTAGCTGCGGCGCTCTTTGAAATTTTGAAATACATATCTTTGCTTTCTTGTCGTTTGCGCACTACCTTGTTCTCCTGGTTACTATTTCATGTTAATTTCTCCACCGTTTAGCCAGCTACGTAATCTATGTTGTTAATTGTCCTAGTTTCTACATGTCTGTAGTATGACAAATTCCATTTTAGATTTCCCAACAAATACAACAAAGAGGTAAAAGATAATAGATTGGGATTTATTTGGTAGACTTTCTAACTGAAACTTCTTCTGGAATGTAATGAAGAGCGAGATGTCGCCAATCTATTTAGTCCCAACAAGTTAGACACCCAATGTCCGGCGTATTGACCGTTTCTAACTACCAATTTTAAAAGTGGACGTACACAAAGTAGCACTCCTGTCCATAAGAATCCTTGTAATAAAGGCATAAGCATTTGATCCTTTATTATAGCGTAAATGACTATCGAAGGGGTTATAGGAGCAAGTGGTTTGGGCTGTGGTTTATCAGTGTAGTTATCTATTTCTTCCTCTTCTTCAATGTCTAGTTCTTCATTCATTAACTTCAAATCATCATCAGTTAAAGTGGCAATATGGTTATATTTCTTACTACTCAATGGTTGTAGTTTTTTTTGGTCTGGTTGTTTGTTGCCCGCATACTTATTTAACTGGCTGATGAATGATTGTTCAAACCTTAAATCAGGAATTGGTAAAGACATTGTGTGTGTGTGATTGATATCGAATAGTATAATAAATGGAGATGTTTTCTTAGCACACACACAACATGAATAAAAATGGGTCAGAAAAACGAGCTCTGTTAGAAGGTAAAAAAAAAAAAAAAAAAAAACAGAAGGCTCAAAAAAACAATCAACAAATCATTGTACAAGTAACAGGTACATCCAACCGTACTACCTTTCAATCCGAATATTGCACAAATATAGACAGTACACTATGGAAATAGATAGTCATGAAGGGCCATCGGTCACTATTAGGGAAGCGGAAAAAGACCATGTCAATTTTATATTGAAGAATGTCGACTTGGCTGTGGCAAACTCAATGAGAAGAACCATTATAGCCGAAGTGCCAACACTAGCAATAGATTTGGTTGAAATAGATGTTAACACGTCGGTATTGGCGGATGAATTCTTGTCCCATAGATTAGGATTGATTCCTTTAGTTAGTGAAGGAATCGATAACTTGACTTACTCACGAGATTGTACGTGTGACAACTACTGTTCTAAATGTTCTGTGACATTACAATTAATAGCAAATTGTGCTACCGAGTCCACCATGAATGTTTATGCTTCAGATTTGCAAAAGATGTCTCATAACGGCTCAAAATTGGGTGATCCAGTCATCAGAGATCCCCAAGCAAGAGGTCCATTGATTTGTAAATTAAGAAAGCATCAAGAATTATCACTTACGTGTATTGCTAAGAAAGGAATAGCCAAAGAGCACGCCAAATGGTCTCCGACTGCGGCTATAGGGTTTGAATATGATCCTTGGAATAAACTAAAACATACCGACTATTGGTATGAAGTTGACGCCGAGGCAGAATGGCCAAAATCGAAAAACTGTGACTGGGAAGAAGCACCTGATCCAGAGGCACCTTTTGATTATAAAGCAAAACCATCGACTTACTATTTTGATGTGGAAACTGTTGGTAACTTGCCTCCAAATGAAGTGATTATCAAGTCTATAGAAACTTTGCAAACAAAATTGGCAGCTATTTCAATTGAATTAAATAAGGAAGATGTTGAAGTTAATGAAGCTGCAGCTGGTGGGTTCACTAGTTATGGTAGAACTGAGTATGGCAGAACAGAATATGGTGGTGCTGATGGAGGTCAAACTCCTGGTGGTAGAACACCATATGGTGACAGTGGTTTCGGTGGTGCTCAATGGGGTTAATGTTATAAAAGATTATCTGTAGTATAAATAAATTACAAGTTTTGTCAATAGAAGTCTATATCTCGTACTCTAGTTCGTCTTGCTGTTGGCTTTATTCCACTCCACCAAGTCAGTAAAATTAACCAATTTTCCACCAAAAATATCTAACGAGCTTCCGTAAGTTAAATCGACTTTCCCTTTGCTTAGCTTAGCAACAGTATCTAAATCGTTGATCAGTTTGGCACCTCCGGCATACACTATTTTTTCTTCAAATCCGACTGGGCACCATTCACCCAAGTTTTCCACAAGTTTTTCGTCGATACCTTTACAGAGCCCTTCCACGTCTGCTGCATGAATTAAAAACTCATCGCAGTAGGCACTGACTTTTAATAAAAACTCGGCTGAAAGAATAGTGTCTGTTATTGTTTGCCATTTATTCATTGCGACATACCAGTTTGTTTTACCATTTTCAATTACTGTTCGGCAACTTAAATCGACAATTAGTTTTTCTTTGCCAATTAATTTATTTATTTCCCGTAATTTCCCAAAATCGAGTTCCATCTTATCTTGTTCATTTTTAGTAAACAACCAACTAGTTAAAATTACGTGTGATGCCCCTTGATCCAACCAATACTGTGCATTGTCGAGATTTATTCCACCACCTACTTGTAAATTGTGTGGCCAAGTACTAAGAGCTAATTTTGCAGCATCGTCATTGGCTGGATTGGATCCCAATTTGATGACATGACATCCTTTCACATTATAATCTTTATATAATTGTGCGTAGTGGGAGGAAGGTTTGGTGGAGACAAAGTTTTCTTTAGTTGATGAAGTTTCAGAAGATGCTGAATCATCTTGAGTTAATGTCCCACCCACAATCTGCTTAACTTGTCCGGAATGGATATCAATGCAGCCCCTAAATTTGGTCATCTTTGGCTGAATTAGGCTAATACTAATATTGGTTCGAGTATATCTTTAATGAAGTGTCTCTCGCGTGGACTAGATATGGAAAGTGGTTATAAAACCGAGTCCAACAATCAGAAGCGTGTGCGGAACCAAAAAAAAATTAGCCCTACAAAGTCAATTATCATAAAGAGATGAGCATCAACTGAAAGCTACAAAACTGGGCTATAATGAGTGAAGATGATGAATATATAAAGGCATTGGAGATACAAAGAAGAAACTTTGAAGCCCAATTTGGGTCTATTGAGGATATGGGATTTGAAGACAAATCAAAGACTCAAGTAGAATTGGAAGATGAAGACGAACGTTCAAGCCAAGATTCACCAGACCAATCATCGGGAGAAGACGAAGAAGATTCGAAATTTGATGAAATCGATTCTGATTCTAATGAAGAGGAAATGGACTTTTTAGGCGATGATGAAGAGCAGGATGATATCCCCAAACCTAAAGTGTTTAAACTCAACGATAGTTCTAATACACCACTTCCAGTTGTTTCAAAACAAGATCGAAAGCTATTAAAATCAGGACGAGCTCCAACGTTGTTAGAAATATCGAAAAAAGAAAAACTCGCTGCCAAACAACAGTCCAAACAACAATCTGCGAAGTCTAAAGCGGAAGATGAGGAAAACCTTGCCAACGACCTCAAACTACAAAGATTGTTAAAGGAATCACATATCTTGGCCAATACATTAGAATATTCTGGTGCAGACTTGACTTTGCAAACGATTGATTTTGACGATCCAACGGGTAAAGCACGTAGAAGAGCGTTGGATTCGAGAATTCGTGAGTTGGCAAGTACAAATTCAAGAACTGGAGGATTACCCAAGAAATTAGAAAAAATGCCTATGGCTATGCGAAAGGGGATGATTAAAAAACGTGACGAGAGAATAAAGAAATATGAACAAGACGCAAGAGATGCTGGAATAGTATTATCCAAAGTTAGAAAAGGGGAGTTGCGTGATTTGGATGCTGGAAGAGGTTCGACTTCATCTAGTGATAGATTGGGTACCGGTAAGAAAATTGATAAGAGAATTAGGGATAGAGGTTTGAAAATTAATGGTATTGGTAGATCTACTAGAAACGGGTTAGTTATATCTCAGGGGGAAATAGATAGAGTAAATCGTGGTGGTAAAAAGGGGTTCAGGAAAAGAAGATAAAACGTACAATAGTATACATATATAAATATCAATTCTTAGGAGCCTATAATAGTTAAATTATTATGAGCTTCATTACTTTGAATAGCCAATCCATGTTCGTTGGCAAGATGTAGCACACAAATAAAACAAAAACTAGTTGATAAATCCTTTGCCTGCTCTGGTCTGTATGTACGTAAAACATTTTGAACAACACTTTTGAAATCAATGGTAGTCTGTTTTTCGGCTACTTCTTCTTCTTCTTCTTTATCTGGAGAATCTTCCTTTTGGTCTGCTAATTGATTCTTCATGACAACCCATAAATTATCCTTCAACAATTTCACATCAACTCGTTTAGCAACTCTTGAGAAATTGACATACTCTGGACGTCTCTTACCCATAACACTCTGAGTTTCAGAAGTGGCTACTTCTGGTACATCGGCTTCTAATGCATCATTGAAATCTACTCCCCCAAAATCATTGTTATCACCAAAATCATTGTCGAAATCTTCACATTCAGCTTGATGAAATGAGTTAGCAAGTCTATCTCTTTCTTCTTCTTCGTGTTGCCTATATTGTTCTGCAAAATAGTTTTGATCGGTGAGTAGCTGTCCATCGATTCCTTGTAATCTCTTATTTCCGTAATACATTATAGCAATTTGAGGTTTTGTAAACAAATTGGTTAGTCTTGCTGAGTTATATTTTATGTCATCAGGTAGTATATAGTCAGACAGTTTAAAATTACCTTTCTTCAGTATCGAGTTTAAACTCTTTGGTGGTTCAAAAAGAATATCTTCATCAACATCATCGTCATCATTGAAAAAATCTATAATGATATTCTCAGGTTTTCTTCTTGCTGTCGACGTCTGAGCTGATGATTCTTGTTTAACTGAGGAATCAGACTGCTTTTGGTCAATATTATTAGCCTTTTTAAATGCAGCAACTTTCCAATTATCAGGACCACGCCAATTTGATTTCATTCGGTCATCAAAATATGCCATCAAGTCCTGGTCCATAATTGCTGTGCTTTGTGTTCGCGAATAAATGCTGCTGTCTGTTTTATCATTAAACAAGGCTTTCATGATTGTATTATCAATGTTATTATAAGGATCGTTGTGGCTACTGTTATCATGAGTATTTATATCATCATTGAAGTCGTCATTACCACCAAAGTCGTTAAAGTCCCCAAGATCAAAGTCATTATTCTCTTCAGATTCTTTGAAAGCAAGTGGTTCTTGTGCTGCATTAGTAATCTTTGAGTTAAAGTCATTAAGGATACTTTTAGCTTTATTGACATCTGCTAATGCAGATTGGAACTCGACTAATGAAGGACAAAGAGTTAGGTCGTCAAAATTCTCATTATCCTTGAACAAAAACAGCTTTAATGATGATATGGCTGACTGTTTTGTATCTGATGTTTGTAGTTCCTGTACTTGTTGGGAATCAGTTTCTATTTGATTGGCATCTTCAGTCTCTTGAATAGGGTTTGATGTTGCATCAAATACCACTCTTCCAGATACATCTATGTTTAACGTATTCAACAATAGACTTTTGGCGCCACCTTCATCAAACTCAGCTAGTGCCTTTTTAAATAATGGATCAATAGCCAATTCTTGCTCTAGTTTTTTCACTTTTATAGCATCAAACTCAACTAGTGTCGACTCAACAATACGATTAAACTTCCTTTTCTTTCTAGAATCTTCGTCATTGCCATCTCTATCATCGTCACCGTTCTCTCCATTTTCATCATCATCACCATTGCCGGCTTCTTGGTTACCATGATGCCCATCATCTTTTTTACTTAATCCACTTAACAACTTACCCGTTTCGGTGGCAGCTGATTCAACTCTATTCGAATATATTTTTACACACCCATCTAAAGTAGCCGATGCCCTTTGGAAATTTATACTCTCACCATCTTTTATCACATTCAAATCGTGAAAATAATCAATCAAATCAAAATTCCAAGAATTCTTGACCGTGATTTTATTATCTGTTGCCATTTTAATCCATTCTTCAAAATTAGACATGATGGTATGCTTATTCTCATTGAAGCCAATTCCATCGTCAAATGAATTGCTAGTGTCTGCATCTTCTGCTATAGACCTGCTGACGTGTCTTGCTGACATAATTCGGTTCAGTACCTTTCTATTTGCCATAATCCTATTGGAGGTGGGTGTTGCTCTATTAGGAGTGTGATTATGATTATTGGAACTATTTGTACTACTACTGGTACTTATTCTTCTTTCATCGGATTTTTCTGATCTTCTTTTTGGTAGTACCTGTGGCATCATTATGATTAGTTAATTGAATGGGTGTATCAAAAAGAGCTTTAACTAAGGATCTTTTTCAAATTGTTTTTTTTTTTTGTTTTGTTTTGAGTTTTGATTCTGATTGCCCAGACAAACACGCGCAGACCTGCGACCCTCTTCGGAAAAAAAGAAAACAGTAGTCCAAGATTCCACACCATTCATTTATCCTGTATAACGTAGGTGTAGCTATACAAGAATGAATAAACAGAAGGTGCCAAAGTAACTATTTGACTTGATATTAATGCTTTAGAAAAGCTCATTGTATCAATTTTGTGGATAATCACAAAAGCCTTGTCAATTCAATCAATAGATTTGTAAAGAAGGTATACAAACGGCAATCGTATCACCAACAAGCTTTGGTACAGTTACCTTTAAAAGTATTCCGTTTGTCAACGGCAGCTCGCATTGCAGTTGGATACAATTTCTTTGCTTGTTTGTTTAGGTCACGGGATATTATTCAACTTTTGGACAAATTTGGTCAGAAATTTGTCATAAAAAAAGTCATCAGTACTGAGAGATAAAAATACTCTGCTGGCTGATTTTATCTCCGCTCAGCATCTGGTAAACAACAGATCTAGCTAGCTCTAGCTTCTTTTTGAACTGTGGCTATTTTGAAAATGTTTCGCAACAACATAGATCACCAAAATTATAGAGACTTGTCATTATAAACACAAATACTCTACCATAAATAACTCAGCGACTAATAGTGTTGTCTAATTATCTAGGAAAAAAACACGCCTAAAWWAAACTATTTGTGGTTGATATTTCTTTCTCACTATATATATAACCTGAATCGTTTATTTGCATCCAAATTTTTTCTTTTAATTTGTTGTCACTTTTTCTTTTCCTTTTCTTTCACATTTATCAAACAACTTCAAATCAGTCAACCCGCTCTATGATTTCTTTATAGCAATAAGTTTCCGTGTCTGGTCTGCTACTTTTCCAGTTTATGTTTCCCTGTCGCCGTTAGTTAAATTCCCTCATCTTAAATTAATGTATTTGCCGCTAACAATTTTTTCCCATATCAAATCAATTTTCCCTAAAAAGAATCTAATACTGTCTACTCATACAATACCAGTAAGAGAGAGCATTAGTATTGACATTGCTCTAGCCTCAAAACTCGGTCCGGCGCTATCAGATATTACATTGATAAAAAAGAAGAAATGCATTTGGCGCAAACGAAAAGCTACACAAACACAATTACAATGATAAAACTCAAATAACTATCCAATCATCATAAATGATACTAATAGTTCCATCATCTGTTGTGCTGTTGCATTTACTATCTAGAACTAACAAGTTGGCAGCATTTATGACTATGTAGGTTCTTTTTGTGGCATACATATAGTGTATATATTCGTATAGGAGACGATATTTCGGGGGATAGGAGACACGATGCTATGAATGGTGCTTTCGAGAAGAAGAAGTAGGTCCGAGGAAGATGTAGTTGGAGATCCACGGATTCGAAACTCTTCTCATAGTGCAGCGAATCTCTCCTAAGCAGGGTGCTAGGTGCAAAGTGGAGGTACAAGAGCCACCGCTGGGAAGGTTTTATCCTATCCTGGGATACGGTTGTGCCGGTTGCCAACGCTTGTACCATTCTCTAGCACCAAGATAGTTTTTAAAGCCAGCTGGCCACAACTACGGCAAGTTGCTGGCAAGGGTCTGTGAGTGGCTTACTGAAAACTTGAAGGCAACGACTACGGTCAGTTCAAATTTAGGATTTTCCAGTAAACTGGTTTATAATTTGAGTCGACAGCTACGGTCAGTGCAAAATGGGTGTTTTTTGGGAACAATTTAAAACTTGTTGGGAGAACCACATCACGTGACTTTAATCATTTCTGGTTATAGGTGTCAATATAGGTTTGTATATACTTTTGATGTTACACTTGTATAAAGATATACTCTAATAAAGATACCAATCTACTAGACAACCTAATACATTGTATATAGTCCAAGTAATACATTGACAGTCGTTTTACTTGTCACCATAATCGTTGAGGTTTCCTCTTGGCATCTCCACACTACCTTTAACGTCTCACAACTTGACATGCGCAAATATCACCACTCAACAAAAAAAAAAAGAGTGACAACCAAGCCGAAAAACTGCTCTTTTTTCTTTTTTAGCTTGTTTTACCAACAATACTAAATTCATATCACGACTAATGAATTCTTTGAGCAAGATAGTACCCATATCCAGGGGTATTATATACAGTCAAAGCAGTATAAGAAGCTTGTCTACCCAAATATTACGATCAACAAACCAACATTATCTCAGATCAAGACAAGGTTCAAATCCCGTGGCAAATTCTAGAAGATTTGCATCACACTCAACGATAAACTTGTTACAACAACAAGAACAGATAGCAAACAATGAATTAAATAACCCTCAAGCACAGTTAGAATTCTACAAAACATTATTGGCTTATAATTATCCACACATTTTGGTTCAGAGGTTTGAAACCCCAGGTATAGCCTCATCCCCAGAATGTGTACAGTTGTACATCGATGCATTGAATAAAGTTGGACAAACTGCCAAAGCAGCCGAAGTAGCTAGACAACAACAACAACACCAGACACAATATCAAACCAACGGGGGGAATATAGGTGTTGGATTACCATATGGGTTTGGCTCGAGACAAGAACCAGTTCATGTTGTTGTTAGTGAATCATTGTTGACGATTTTATCAAAATGGCTAAAATGGTTGATCCCTATTGCCTTGTTAACCTATGGGGCCACTAATGCATTTAATTATTTAGTGGAAAATGGAACTATTTTCAGAAATAGTGAAACTAGTGATAAATCAGTTGATGTTTCGCAAAGTACAGTTAGATTTAAAGATGTCCAAGGTTGTGATGAAGCAAGAGCCGAATTAGAAGAAATTGTTGATTTTTTGAAAGACCCTTCCAAGTTCACTGGATTAGGAGGTAAATTACCAAAAGGAGTTTTATTAACTGGTCCTCCAGGTACAGGTAAGACATTGTTGGCCAGAGCTACTGCTGGTGAAGCAGGAGTACCATTTTTTTTCATGTCAGGATCTGAGTTTGATGAATTATATGTCGGAGTTGGTGCTAAGAGAATTAGAGAATTGTTCAGTCAAGCACGTGACAAAGCACCAGCTATCATATTTATTGATGAATTGGATGCCATTGGGGGTAAAAGAAATCCTAAAGATCAAGCATATGCTAAGCAAACATTGAATCAATTGTTAGTTGAATTGGATGGATTCAGTCAAACTGAGGGTATTATTATTATTGGTGCAACTAACTTCCCAGAATCTTTGGATAAGGCATTAACCAGACCAGGGAGATTTGATAAGGAAGTTATTGTTGATTTACCTGATGTTAGAGGTAGAATAGATATTTTAAAACACCATATGCAGAATGTTGAAACTGCCGATGATGTTGATCCTTCCATTATAGCTAGAGGTACCCCTGGATTGTCTGGTGCTGAATTAATGAACTTGGTAAATCAAGCTGCAGTGCATGCATCACAACTATCTGCACCAGCTGTTGACATGAATCATTTTGAATGGGCCAAGGACAAGATTTTGATGGGTGCAGCTAAGAAAAAGATGGTCATAACTGAAGAGAGCAGAATCAATACTGCATACCATGAAGCTGGTCATGCAATTATGGCCATGTTTTCTAAGGGTGCCACACCATTGTATAAGGCTACAATCTTACCTAGAGGACGTGCATTAGGCATTACTTTCCAATTGCCAGAAATGGATAAAGTGGACATGAGTAAACAGGAATGTTTTGCTAGATTGGATGTTTGTATGGGAGGTAAAATTGCTGAAGAAATGATCAATGGCAAGGAAAACGTTACATCTGGATGTGCCTCTGATTTGTCGAATGCAACAAGTGTTGCCAGAGCCATGGTCACATCGTATGGTATGAGTGATAAAATTGGACCTGTTAGATTAAGTGATGACTGGGAAAGTTGGTCACCACAAATTAGAAATATGGCCGATAATGAAGTTAGAGATTATTTGTTGGATAGTGAAAAAAGAACTAGAAAATTGTTATATGATAAAAGACTAGAATTGAAACGATTGGCAGAAGGTTTGTTGGAGTATGAGACTTTGACTAAAGAGGAAATGGAGAAGGTTGTTAAAGGCGAACCCATAAACAAGGCTAAAACAATGAGTAATACTGTGATCAAGAAGTCAAGTAAATCTAGTGAGATAAAAGATATACTCAATGACCCAATGCCAACAGCGTAATATAATAAACAAACAACCAAAAAAAGAGTTCAAAAAAATATAAAGCTTGACAAAGTAATAAAGGTAAGCAAGAAGAAAGAATAAAAAAAGAACTTAGAAACCTTTGGGTAAAGGTTATGGAATATGTAAATAGCTTTGGTTTTTTTTTCTTTCCTTGTTTTGTTTTGATCTATAATGATAATAATACATAATTTATGTTTGGAATAGTACATATAGATAGTTTATATTAAGCCAAAGAATTTCGGATTTATCGAAGTTGTGTAGACTATATATAGTATGACTGTATCAATGCTTATATTACATCCCTTGCGATATTACCGTTTAAACTATTCTCCAGAAAATGCTCTCCCAGATTCAATAGAAAAAGAAGCATAGTTTCCTATAATTATAATCGGAACACAAATATTAACCGTTGGATAACCAAATACTTAAATCAAACGTCTCAAAATGTAATGAAACACTATTTCTTGCTCGTAGAGTGTTTGCCCGTGCACCTTTGGTCTGCTTACAAAACATAGTTGAAGGATAATGGAGCTGCATACAATTATGAATGGCACACCAGTTAATTATCTAGTGGCTAAAATGAGAGACGGAGGAAAAAGATCATCCAGAGTCAATTTATGTATATCCAAATACCCTAACCCATAGACCAACTGCTTACCAATAGTTTAATCTATGCAGTCAATAGTATTTGTTACCAATACGATTTCAGCTGTTGTTATTGCGCCATATTATATACCTAAACAGGGAACATCAAAGTTGAATTGTGCCGAGTCCAGCCGAGATTATACCCGGACATCTATCAATACCAAAAGAAAAAAAGAAAGATTCGAAGTCTCAGCTTTGTGGTTATTAATATTTTTGACTGGTGATAAAACCAGGCCCACGTGGCTTGTTGCCTCCCCCCTTACTTTGCGTCACTTCCGTATAACCAAGTATGTGAGAATTTGCATTTTGGCACGTCTTATTGCAACTAACTATTAATACATATTTTTTAATTTCATTTCCAAGTAAAGTATAATACTATTCTCCACTCTTAGTATTATATTTATTTCTTCAATAACGAATGTAGTTCACATAGTAGTGTAAACTAATATTGCAATCAGCCATGTACTCATGATACTGATGTCTTGATTGAATACTTTTGTGAAACATCATTGGACAAACAATAGAGAAATGAAAAATTAAATTACGGCCAAATCTTTAAATATGAAGAGTTTTGATCAATGTTAAGACTGGTACATCTCCCCGAGATCATCCTCTGCATCAAGTAAAGTGAAATTACATCATGTTAATTAAATCAAAATATCAAATTGACCAGTTAAAGTAAGAAAATATTGTAAATCAAAGCACACAAATCTCTTTCTCTTTAATTTCTATTTTGTCTCCCCCTTTACCAAAAAAGCAAAACAATGAATAAAAATTAATTTTTTTTACTAAAAGGACAAAAGGGAAAAAAAAAAACAAAAAAACGAAAAGAACTGAAAACCAAAAAAAAAAAGAATACCAACCGAAGTCAAAGTTGAAAGAAACAAAATCTGCACAAGAGATTTAAGTATATTTATTTTAAGTAAAAGAAGGATTTCTATTATTTTTTTGTTTAATATAACCCATCATATTGAAACAACAACAACAACAACAAAGCGTGTTAGGTCACAGATACTAAAATAGTTAATAACTGCGCTCTTTTTCTTTCCAACTAAAAAGAAGAAAAACAGCCAGATATAGAAAACGCTTAAAGATAAACAGTCTAGGTTGAACCAACATCTTTTGACATTGATTTCAGCAAAATCATATTAAATGGACCAGCAAGTTTGGAACCCTATATTTTCACCAAGCGGGACAACACCAGGAAAGTCTCCTTCTTACTACAATGAGTTGGCTCCTCAGTCACAGAGTCACATATCTAATCAAGATCCGCAACTCCCATTACAGACTCAACACCACCGACTATTTCATATAGATGGTGGCTCCAATCATTCAACCCCGTCAGGTAATATTCAACTACCATCGTCGTCTCAACAAAACACGCCACATATTGTTTCTAATACTCCCACTGCTTTTGCAGACAGTGATCAGGTGTTCTTACAACATATGGAAATGTATGACAACCAACAACACACTAACCAGTCTGCAGGCAATACTCCGGGACCAATATCATTCCATAATCATAATCCTAATTTACAACAAGCATCCCAACAGCCACATCAGCACATATCCCCACATTTAAACAACCAACAGCAACATAGTCAACAGCCATACCAACATCAACATTGTCATTCACGCTCACATATAGACTCTGAAGCACCATCTGCAAATGACACCCCAACTTCTTCTGGTGCCTTGGGCATGGCCCCACAACCACCACTCCTTTCATCAACAACCAACCCTCAATCTTTTGATCTCGGGTTAGACACAATAGGTTTTATTATTCCTGAAGAGTTGAATTTTGATACTGATCCAAATCACATATCCTCTGCATTTCCGCCGCAATTGCCTGCTGACCAGACTCCAAGTTTATTAGCAGTTGATAAATTGAAACAGTTACAACAACAACAACAGCAACAACAGAGACAACAAGACCCTTTAAGTGAACTTTCATCGCCAGTGCTACCTGGACAAAACGATCAATCATATAATCCACATCATTACTATCATCGACAGAGTTCAAGCAATAGTGTTTTTGTCGCCGGCAAAAATACTGGTTCATCCGTTTCAGCACCCTCACAGCACGTAAGACCCGATGCTGTCTTTACCCCCTTAGTTTCGCCCGTCGTTGCCCCTTTAGATACAAATGGCAAGGCTGATAAGGAAAATGGTAATAATAGTGGTGGTCACAACAATCTGCACAGTAGCTCATTCTCCCCTCAACCTGCTGTACAGATTTCTTTCGAACCATTGACGTCGCCTGCATTGAATGCCGAGCCATCTACAATAAAATCTAAAGGTGGGAAGAAAAATCACAAGGAAACTGACGATAGAAGAAGATCAACTAGTTCAGCATATGCTCCTAGTAAAGATGAGAACAAACAATACAAACGTAGAACTCCTCATGGAACGCCAATTTTGCAAGGTCATACAAGCAATGCTACCACGGTCAATGGTAGTGGTAAACCATACAAGTCACCAATTACAAAAAATGGCAAGAATTCTCAAAAGCAGGACTTTTCTTTTACAAATCAGTTTGAAAAGTTACCGGAATCTACGATAACTGTGAAAAGTGAACCAATGGAAACATCAGTAGAACCACCACTAGCACCACAAGGACAACAACAAGATGACAGTAATCCAATGTTACCTCCAAATGGTAAACCGGTTGAAATAACCGGAGCTCCATTAATGGGGTTCACTATGGGTAAACTAGCTGAAGGTGGAGCCGGAACAGTTGCTGATAAAAAGCTGGCCAAAAAAGCAGGTGCTAACAATGGCAAACTATCACGTAAACCAAGCTATTCAAAAAACAGGAATTCAGTATCTTCAAGCTCCGATGAATCATCTTCCACTTCTGCTTCAACATCACCAAAAATGCTAGCAAATAATGGTACCAACTCCAGTGGTAAAAGATCTGAAAAGCCAGCAACAAAAAAGGCTTCCCATAAGTTAGCAGAACAAGGGAGAAGAAATAGAATGAATAATGCAGTACAAGAATTGGGAAGATTGATTCCCCAGAGTTATCACGATGAAGTAAGTATTCCTTCAAAGGCAACAACAGTTGAATTAGCCTCGAAATATATCACTGCTTTATTGAAAGAAGTTGAGGAGTTGAAAGGAAGGAAGTAATTGTATTTCCAAAGAGACCAAAGAGGAGGGGTTGATCGATTTGTTATTATGTTGTGATAAGCTCTTGCTGGAGTAAGTTTTTATTTTCTTTAATTCAGTTTTTTTTTATTTTAAAGTTGGATGTAAATATACCTATCAGTGAAATGATATTGGCTATATACTTATCTATATATATATAATACTTGATATTTAGTCATCTATGTGAATTAGCAAAATCAAAACTACATAGTCAAAACTACATAGTCTAGCAATTTATAATTGATTTGCAACACGATCTATAAAGTATGAAATACACGACCATATTCAGTAGGAAAAAAAAAAAGCTAAAACGACAACAAAATAATTTTTGAAAAATGCCAACGAAACAAAAACGAGAAAAACGAACAAACAAAACAGAGTAGAAAAAAAAAACAGAATAATAATAATAATAAAAAAACCCACCATAAATATTTACAATCTTGTAATCATTTTTCATATCACCATAATCCGACCAAACAAATTCACTAACAATATTCAATAATGGATTTTGAGGAAGCTGAAGATATCAATGGTATTAGATTTGCATGGAATGCATTTCCATCCACTAAAGTGGAAGCAGGAAAGGTTGTTGTTCCCACTGGTGCCTTGTATACACCATTGAAGCAACGTGAAGATTTGCCAATTGCTGCTTATGATCCTATTTATTGTTCGAATCAATCATGTAAACTGATTCTTAATCCATATTGTGCGGTTGATCCTAATGGGTTTTGGCGTTGTCCCTTGTGTCAATATAGAAACCCTTTACCAGCTCATTATCATGGATTGAATCCAGAGAATTTGCCCCTTGAATTACAAAGTACTTCTTCCACAATTGAATATATTACCGCTAGACCAGTTCAAAACCCACCTATTTTCACTTTTGTTATTGATTTGTGTCAGGATGAAGATAATTTACAAGCTTTGATTGAAGACATTATTGTTAGTTTTAATTATTTGCCTCCTAATGCTTTAATTGGGTTGATTACATTTGGTACTATGATTCAAGTTCATGATTTAGGTAGTGATAAAATCAACAAGAGTTATATTTTCAGAGGTGATAAGGAATACACCGATAAACAAATATCCGAGATGTTGAATCGTCCAATTTCTACCCAATTGATGCAACAACAACAACAGCAACCAGGACAAATGAACCCACAACTTGCTAATTCTTTGACAAGATTTTTTTTGCCTTTAGAGGATGTTGAGTTTCAGTTAACCAGTATTTTGGAGAATTTGAGCAAAGATCCTTGGGCAGTTGCCAATGGTGCTAGACCTTTGAGAAGTACTGGAAGTGCCTTGAACATTGCTGTCAATTTGTTGGGGTTGACTTATCCAGGGTTTGGTGCCAGAGTTATGTTATTTGCTGCTGGTCCATGTACATTAAACCCCGGAATGATTGTTGGAAATCAATTAAAAGAACCAATCAGATCACATTCCGATATTGATAAGGACAATGCTAAACATTTCAAAAAAGCTACTAAACTCTATGAAAATATAGCTGCCAAGGCAGTCAAGAATTGTCACACAGTAGATATCTTTGCTGGTTGTTACGATCAAATTGGTATGTTGGAAATGAAGAATTTATGTAATTTAACTGGTGGGACCTTGTTGTTGACAGATGCCTTCACCACTTCTATTTTCAAAAGATCGTTCTTGAGATTGTTCAACAAGGATGACGAAGGGTACCTTTTGATGGGATTCAATGGTAATTTGGAAGTCAGAACTTCCAAAGAATTGAAAATCAGTGGGTTGATTGGTAATGCATCGTCATTACAAGTTAAATCAGCCAATGTTCTGGAGAATGAATTAGGGTTGGGAGGTAGTTCAAGTTACAGGTTGTGTTCAACGTCACCAAGACATACTTACGCTGTATTCTTTGATGTTGTCAACAATCAACAATTACCACCAAATGCTCAAAGCTATATTCAATTCATAACCCATTACCAACACTCGAGTGGTACTTACAGAGTCAGAGTCACTACTGTATCGAATTTCTTGACCAGTGATGAACAAACTTTGACCAACTCTTTTGATCAAGAGGCCGCTGCTGTGTTGATGGCAAGAATTACATTATTCAAAGCTGAACAGGATGATGGAGCCGATGTGTTACGTTGGGTTGACAGAATGTTGATCAGATTATGCCAAAAGTTTGCTGATTATAGAAAAGACCAACAAGAATCATTCAGATTGGGACCTCAATTCCAATTATATCCTCAATTCATTTATTATTTGAGAAGATCACAATTCTTGCAAGTGTTCAACAATTCTCCTGATGAAACCGCCTTTTACCGTCACGTGTTGTTAGTGGAAGACACCAATAACTCATTGATTATGATCCAACCTACATTGACATCTTTTACATTAGATGGAGAACCAGAAGCAGTCTTGTTGGACAGTGTTTCCATTAAGGATGATAGAATCTTGTTATTGGACACATTCTTCCATATCTTAATTTTCCATGGTAAAACCATTTCTCAATGGCGTAAGGCAAATTATCAAGATTTACCAGAATACAGTAATTTCAAAGAATTATTGGAATTCCCTAAAAAGGAGGCAGCAGAGTTATTGCACGATAGATATCCGTTGCCAAGATTTATTGACACCGAAGAAGGTGGATCACAAGCAAGATTCTTGTACAGTAAATTAAATCCAAGTGTGACTTACAATACCAATGACTTTATTGGTGGTGGAGGTGCTGGTGGAGGTGCTATTGTGTTGACTGATGATGTTAGTTTGCAAGTATTTATGAGCCATTTACAAAAATTAGTAGTTTCTGGGTCTTCATAAATCTGACCCCACAACATAAAAGTGTTTACGATACTTGTATAGTTGAATAAGCTACAAAACAAAATATAAATTGATTCAAGTAACAGAAATGCCAAAGGATTTAAATCAGATCCTTGGTGCATATAGCGCACAACATTGCATTGATCGCTAATTTAGTTTGTACTTAATACTGTACCTGTTGTAGGGTATGTAAGATATGGTGCTGTCTATCCTGGATTTAATGGAAACACGCCAAGCCTTTTTTATTTCAGCCAAACCTTTTTAGTTTGTTTATAGTCCGATGCTAGAACCTTACTGATAAACTTAGTTAAAGGCAATTTCTAAGAAAAACAGGAGAAAATATATTTGAAGAAGTCACTCTATACAACAAATATTCATCACTTGTTGCGTTTGGGGTGTAGGTCTGGTCACATTCACAACTTTTACTGTCTTATTTTATAAGATGTACGATATTTGCATCAATAAAACAACAGCAACAATGTACAAGAAAAATACCTCATCAATTATCAAAGCATACACTTAAATCCGAACACTTCTTGCAAACGTATTGGACTACCCACAAACGCTTTTGGCGCTCTACCGGATTCCATAAAAACCGGTCACCATCAAATTCCATATAAAAGAAGGTATGCGGCTTTTTGCATACAAAAAAGGAGAAAAAAAAAGTTTAAGTATGGACTTTTTTTGAAGAATTAAATGTATACAAACACACCTTAAACACAGTGTCAGGTCATGAATACAGGTGATGCTGGGGTAATTTGATCCCCCGGAATTGATGGTTTACTTTATATTTTATGATTTTAAGTATTTTAGGGGAAATAATTAAGTTTTACTCTTTTTTTCGTAGTTTTTTCGTGGTCCACTTTTTTTTGGAATCCGGAGGCGCACCATTTTTGTGGCAGGTCGTGTGAATTAGGCTAGCAGCTATTATAACCAAAAGAAGATTGATTTGGTGGTGGGGTATGTTTGTTGGGTGCGAACAACCGCGGAGATTAAAACACCGCCTTCTGTCTGGTAGCAACAACAACAAATAACAAACAATGGACACAAGAAGAGAATGACTGAACAATGAATTGGTGGGGTTGGTAGAGAGTAAAAAATAAATTAGTTCTAGCCTCAAAAACATTTCATACCCATGCAGTACCAGTTTTATAGATAGTTTAGAGAAAGAACTGTAATCTGCGATTACGTCAACTAATGTCCGAGATGAAAAAGTGGCTAATGTGTTGGACCTCGCCATTCACAAATAAGTAGAATAATAATCACAATAACAATTGGTTGAAGGAAATAATCCTCCTTGAAAAAGAAAAAAAACGTAGGAGAAGTTTTTAATTTAGCTCCATTGAACTTGCCTTCTCCGCTAAATTCCGCTACGATGTTAGCTCGACTAAAATTCTATTATTTCTTTTTCCGAATTCTTGATGTATCTGAAGAATATGAGTATATTACTGAACCATACAGGTTAATGTACATTTTACTGTAATAAGTTTTGTTCTATACTTTAACCAATCAAACATAAACTTTTGTTCAACTATTTCTACATTTAGTTCTTGCTGAAATTTAGTTCAATTTTGTTTGTGTTTTTTTATCATTTAATTAATTTCATGACAATCATTTGCTATTCCCCCCACACATAAACATACGCTAATCATTAAACCAAATATTACTGACAGCTATCTTATATTTCTTTAGCCAGTCCCCACTAGATTGCAATTTTTGTTCTTCATTTTTTTTGTAATTGAATGCCCTCTTCTTATTAACTCTAAGAACCGATCAAATTCACTCTAACTAGACCTAGAACATACTTTACACTCAAATTATTACCAAATCTGCAAGCAAGAGTTTTATCGCAAGTATCCAAGAGAAAACTTTTCCAAAAACAAGAAAAAAAACTTAGAAGAGATCTATCAAGACCTTTAGAACACTTTTAACTAAACTACCTGTATCACTGTCCCCTCATATTTAACAAAACCATGGAACTTGAAGCTAGTGACTCCAATTCGTTTTCTATGTCTACCAACGAGACTGGTAAAGCCAACCCTAATGTTCAAATCGTACAAGATGGTAAAGTTGTCAAAAAGGTTCAAAAAACCAGACAACGGAGAATCTTGTCATGCGTCTATTGCCATTCGAAAAAGATCAAATGTGATAGGCAAAAACCATGCTCTCAATGCACCAAATTAGGCATGGAATGCAAGTACTTTATTAATGAAAGAATCAGCCGTGGTGGTAAGAAATCTAGCAGATTAACTGCAGATGAGAAGAAATTGAGAGGATTGATGAACTCCGCCAATGAGAACAAGAAGGCGAAACAGGAATCTGTTGAAACAGCAAAGAGTCAAGATACACAATCACTGCTGTCATCGTCACCCACAAACTCATCAACTACGTCAACTGCAAATCCACTTGCCCCATCTTCAAGCATTGCAACGAGTATTGAAGAAGTCGAGCAACAACAGTTTGACACTGCTCCTAATACCAAGGATTATACTGCAAACCCTAATCAAAGTCAACAGGAACAGCTTGGCATTGAAGATGAAACGTTTAAAACTCCCCTGGGATTGGATATATCAGTGAGTTTGTTGGGATTTCTGAATAAACCTGAAGCAAGCTCCAATTCAAACAGCCTTCGCAGCTTCACCGCAAACGTCGAATCACCCTTTTCAGGTGCTGATCCATTTGCTATTGGAGGTTTAATTCAATCTCCTATGGTAAATCAAGCAACAAATAGTATGACAAGTAGTTATTTCAATCACAACTTCACAACACAGGCAACTAATCACAATAACAGCATTAATGGTGCAAATAATCAAATCAATTTCAACTCAAGTTCGTTTCCATTGGCTAATCTGGATGTCTCAATTACATTTTCAAGCCATGCAAATTCACCTACTATGAACTTTTCAGAAAGATTACAACAACAACAGCAGCAGCAGCAACAGATACCACCTCGACCAGAGTCAGCCTCAATTGTGAAAACTCAACCGCAGAGCTCAACTTTGTACAACTCGTTAAATGGATATACCATCAATACAGCCACTTCAGTTAACTACTTGTATGGGACAAATACTTATGGTGAAAATTCAACTATACTCAATGATATTACAGAGTATTTGCCAACAGATAAAGATCGGTCATTTGAATTAATCGATAGATACCTCAATTCAGTGCACTTGTTGTTGCCAATAGTGGTTAATATGAAAGAATTTTTAGTCCAACACAAATTATATTGGGAGATCAAATCTAGAAGAGATTCAACTACAGCAGATTTAAATAACCCCCGTGTTGAGTCACCTGGATCAAGTCATCATAGTGGAGATGGTGGAAATGAACCAATGCCATCTGACTCAAACTTCAATTACATTCAATTTTATACCTTATATTTGCCTATTTTATATGCCTCAACTATATCGGAATTTGAAGAATATGACAATTTGTTATTAAATCAGGAGATTCACAAATACCTCATGGGGTTCAAGATTTGTAAAAAATACTACAACTTCCCCGAGGGCATAAAAACTATTCCTTTGTTATTGGGCAATGTGATTATTCAAAGTACTTCACCCAATCCATCAACAATGGAAATGGCACAAATTATTAGATATGCCAAATTTTTGCATTTCCATAAAGATCCATGGATAACATTAAGAATAAAGGATCCAGAAATCATTAAATTCAGAAGATTATTGTGGTGGGTCATATTTGGATTAGATGCTTTATCTTCCCACAATTTTTGTTTGCCACCAAACTGTCGTAGTGATGATTTCAATGTATTGATGCCAGACGAAGAAGAATTCATTGGAGGCGAGAAGAAACTAAACGTTTCAATCGTTTCCATGAATATCAAGTTTGGCTATGATATACTATTGAGCGAAATCGTTTATCACTTACACAACGGTTTGTGTGTCAACATCAATTGTCATCAGATCAACCAACTAAAACAATCAATATTAAGCTATCAAGAACAAATCAAGAAATATATATCGAAAATGGATAAATATTTTCAACTGAAACAAATTTTCGCAGATACTCTCAACCACAGCCCTATCCAATTACTAAATGTTGTGAATTTTGTGAAAATTCATTCCTGGAGTTTTCTAGATAGGGCTTTAATGCTATTGCATAAAAAAATCCTTCTTGGTACTCCAAAGAACCATAATCATAATGATGAAATTGAAAATGAAATTGTCCAATTGGGGTTAAAGGAGCCGGTGATGCAAATCAGGGCAAATGAAAATCCGTTATCATTATGTAAATTTGAAGATACTTATGGTCAGATATTAGAAGCCAATATAATTACCAATTTTAATAATTCATCTATATCCCTATTGAAATTTGGCGATTTCGAGAATTTTAGTTATGGCGATTTGGCCAACAATTTGATACCATCTATCTTACACAACTTTAATGATTTCTTGCTCTATAATGACTTCATCAAATTTGGGAAGTTCAACTGGTTCATCAAAAGAACCATTCCAATCGATTCGGTCATTTTGTTAATGATAATTATTAGCGTTAAATTCAAATACCAGTTTATCACGACGGAAGAATTGAGCACTTATAAAAATCTCATTAACAGTGTCATGTATATTATCAACAGAAAATGGTTTAAAAATGAAAAATACAAAAGGATGTTGAGTCTCACGAATATGACCTGGGAATATCTTTTGAAAAAATTTGATGTAAATGATGTTATTGCTTTTGACGTAAAGAATTCTGAGGGTGCAAAAGATTTAGTGTCAGTAAATATTATGGACACACTGCAATTGAAGGAGAAAATTTTGTATGATTTGCGACACAATTTTATTGATGTTGTTGATTATTGCAGTTTTTATTCAAGTTTGGAAAATTTATTGAATGAATTGATTAAATATATAGAGAGTAAATAAATAAATAAATGGTTGTGTTTTCGAATCAACAAATGCATTTGCTACTAACAATGCATTTGCTACTAACTGTACTGATAAATGAGTGTATTCTATATTGTATTGTGTTTATAAATGATTAGAAATGTAGTCTGTTCAAATTCTCTAAAAGCTTAGGTTCGGTTTTCCTGACCCCTTCAGAAAATGATGAAAATTGTTGTTATTTTCACTAATAGTGTTATTTAATAAAGACTTTTTTAAGGTTTCATCGATTTGAAGGGTTTTCGAAGAACTTTGGAATTTTTGAGATACCAATAATTAAAAGTGATTATTTAGCAGCAAGCTGAAATCATGACATTATAGTTATCGAGTCTGAAGTTGAAACAGAATTAGCTATGCCACAAAAGAATTCTTATTTTTGAATATGAATAAATTCTTTCTTTCAGTATTTAGATTTATACGTATTGCATCCTACAAAATCTGTATACATGTCTATTGATTTTCCATGGGCTACTTCAGTTTATCCTACTTATTCTTATCGTTCCAAATTTATATTGTCACCAAACTTGTCATATAATTGAGCTTTCAAGTCCTTCAATTCTTCATCAAACCCATCAATCAATTCTTCAATACTATTTATCTTTTCCTCCAAACTATCAGCATCTGATTCTATTTTCTCCAACACTTGATCCTTAGGTAAGAATACAAAACAATCACCGACTTTATATTGTATTTTTTCATCATCATCGATCAACTCTAATTCAATGGATAAATCATCAAGGTATTCCTTTTCTGTTTTCAATGTGGTTATTAGCAGAATATATATTATAACTTGCCACTTTTTAGTTTAATATCATGTTACAAATTATTAGTTTTAAAAGTACTGATTTCTATAACCATGTTTAACGCTGTTGGTATTTAGTTGGTGATTAACTATTTTCATTATTAAGATTTTCACAGCGCTTTTAATTAAGACATTCTCAAATTGAGTTATATATTGATTCAAAAGCTGTCAACGCTTACTTAACATTGAAGAATCATGCTTTAAATAAAACTCTTACAAACCATTATTGATCGCGTGACTGGCTACATTTATTGTGTACCTTTTGGAGTTCGATATTTAGTGACACACAAAAACCTATTCTATCAGAGTCTGACCATATTCTAAGTTATTCGAGAATTAATTTTGAAAAGTATCATTGGTAGTTTGATGATTTGCCGATGTTTATTGGAATGTCTGCATAATTTGAGAAGTGGCCCTATGCTTAGAGTTTGTCTTGAATTTTTAACAAAATAATGCAGAAAATAGTGTGCCAGGCTTTGGCCTTGTAGTAAAGTCGTGGCATTAGACTTAAATGAAGAACAGATTACATTACCAATTTGACTTAAATTAATTGGTCCATTAAGCTAACAACTTAGTTCGAATTAGTGATGTCTAACTTAATTGATGATATAGCCCCGTTCTAATACTATGTAGGCAATGGAGCTTGATGAATTTGATTTAAGTATGTGAATTCATGAATTTGCTGAATCTTGTGGATTTTGACCATAGGCTTTAAATATAATCTCTACGGTTAAAATTTATTGAACGGAATAAACACTTAATTTCCCATAATTAATATATATAATATATAAAACATTTTACATTCCTTACTCCTTTTATACCAAACTCATGTTTCACGTCCTTCCGGCATTCTTGGACATACAGTTCAAGTGTACGAGAACACATGTAGTGCAGAGTAGCTCAAATACCAATCATTGGGAAGATTTGTTGCTACTATACGACATGTTACACCATTTTTTTTGCAATGATTCAGCAATAGTTTAGTCAGCCAGTTTCAAGTTCCTTTGAAAACTTGGACTAAACTGGATTCACTTAAGTAATTTAACTCTTGTCGGTTGCAATATTCGTATTATTTATTATTTCGTACAGTTATGTAGCGTATCCAATGATAACTCTTTGGTCATTTGTCTAAGAAAACAATAAATTACTACGATGAACAATAAAATTTAAGAAGAATTCTATTGTGTAATTCCCAATTTGACGAATATTTTCTGTTTTCAGCAAATTTTGTGCAAGTCTTGAACTAAAAGTCTCTTAGACCACGGAATGTTAATAAAGCAAGATTAGAAAATTGTTGTAAGGTTGAACTCCTCATTTTGTGTATGAACAATCTGGAATTTAAAATCTAGAACAATGATCTTATTATTTGCCCTCTGGTGTGGCAGTACTGAACTTTTGTACTAATGGCTTCTCTTTTTCCTTTAAAAATCGGGTTTGGTGCCCTGAATTATACACCCAATTTAGCTGATATTGGATAGGAAGAAGAAGATTCAATACCCTGTAAAGGGGAATGTCCTTTCAGTTACATTTTTTTCTCTTATATTTTCTTGTTGTTGATTCTTTTGATTAAGTTTTGTTGGTTTTTAGATTTAAACTAAAAATATAGTGCATTTTATACACACTAAATACTACACAACAATTAGCCAAGAAACAATCATTAATCTTCAACTAAGTAATTATTATCCCAACAACTCTATAGTTAGTTGGCTTTCAAAGAAAAATGAATATTTGATTATGCTGTTCATTCTCTTTGCTGAATGGAAAAGAACTGATTGCTGCTTACACTAGCTAATACATAGTAGCTTTATATTTGTTAAAAATTAGAAATCAATGGGGAACAGTTGATCGTCCATACCCCTAGCAAGCGAGCCATAAATCAAGTTCACCACGTAGAGACTAGACTCAACAATCTGTCTTTGTTCAAGCGATTTTGAAATTCTCTATACAGTGATCTTTCTCTTTGTTTGTTGAACAAGTTAAATCAAACCATTCATTACACACCAGTTCATCTCAAAATATAAACTACAAAAGTGGAGGAGAGGCGAAAGGGATAAATTAACTAATTTGAATTCCTTCAATAGTTAATTTAAATTGTGTAATATCGGGAAGCAGATTTAGAAACACTTAGACTTTCTTAAACCATGCAGAAGCATTTGTTAGTGTATATGTGAGATAATTGAATACAATATTGTATTACAATTTTCAATTTTTTTTTGTTGCGGTTCAGATTATCTGTTAGTCAAATGCTAATAATTTTTAATTTGCTCCCACACGTGCCTCCTTCCTGGATAGCCACAGTTGAATAGAAGCAGATTAAAGTCTTAAGGGCATATTCATCCACCAATTAACTAAAAAGACAGAGTATGCTTGTGTTGTTTCTGCTTCAGAACAAACGTTTGTCTCAACAGAGGCAACCAAAAAAATAAATAAATGAATGGAATGTTATCACCAATTAGTTTACTATATTTGATTTGCAGTTTTATGTAGATCATAAATAAAGATTCGATAAGAAAAATGACGGGAGCATACATATAATGACAATGTGATAGATTGAAAAACATCTACATCTATTAGCTGCAGGAGTATCATGAAGTTATTTTTCATTCATCCAAAAACTAACATAGCAATAATTGTAAGGTAGTAACGTACTATATCAATCCTATCCAATGGGCACTACTCTTCCGTAATCAAACTATCGCCACGCCACTGAGACTCGGGTATAAATGCCCTCCTTGACGCCCTTGTCGTCGACTACTTCTATAGGCTTTCTATATACTAAACTAGAGCAAATACACGCTATTCAGCATTGCCTAACTATCACAATAATATGCTGGTTATTTTTCGTTAGCAGGTCATACAACGCGGTGAAAAATTTGGGGGAGAAACTTGCTCTTCTCAAGACAAATCGTTTTAGTCGGTTGTTGTCATTAGCAACATTATACATCGAGATCCGGAAATTTAATTCCATCAAATCGTTATTGTGTAATGTTTTCTTTTTCCGCAATAATTGGGAGCAAGGAGGCGAGGCAAATTCAATCAAATTTGTATACTCCTGAAAAATACTTATGAATAAGCCTCTTTAGTTGATAAAGCCAGCAATAAAGATATGAACAAGTCAGTTCTTGAGTTCAGATTTTAGAGCTCACTTCAACGAGAATTCATTTACGCGTCTTTAGGAATTCCCTTCTATTGTTAACAATTCATATACATATACGTTCACGGTACTTGAAAACAATGTAAAAATGAGTACATCATTTAGATACATCATTATAGTTTATACTGATACAATAGTATTCTCCCTTTTTACTATGAACACGAAAAACTGGATTGTTCTTCATCATTACTAATCATAAAGTTAAACAATACCAAGACCACATGCAAAACCTGACGAAGTTTACCACAAGAGATAGTCACTAGTCAGTGTAAACAGAACAATTGACTGTCAATAATTCTGAATATAAAGATCAATTCCAAATGTGATAAAGAGAAAAGAAAATTAGTTTGGTTAGTTCCTTTTTAAGTATTCTGCATTGTTCCATTTATAAAATTCTTGACGAACTAAAAAACTGCACAATGCTGCAAAAAAAACAATTAGTAAAAGGCTAACTAAAATAGATCCCAACACGATACAACTTTATTATAATTCTTCAATCTATAGTAATAGGAATTTCATGTATTGTGATATCTGACTAAATTCATATTTTGTGTACCTCAGATTAGATAGATTTTCTAATCTTACATCCAATTTGAAACAAAGTTACCTCCACTTGGGTTATTCACCCCCCACCCTTTGTTTTGACAAGGACACAATGCCTAGGATAAATATTGTATAAATTACCATCAAAAGTAGCTGATTTGCAATTTTATTTTTTTTGAGATAGTTAGTCTGTATTTAATATTTTATTTACCATCACCAAAGCAACAGTATATTAAGCCACAATGGAGTTTTATTTAATTCCTCCAGTTTCTTACCAAACTCAGGAGAAGTTGAAAAAGAAAACTAAAAGAACCAAAGAACCATCATCATCATCTTCAGGTTCCAATTCAAGTTCTAGCTCTTTATCACGAGACCTTCTGGCTTTAAGGAGAGGTTCAACGTCAGCTTCTTCTTTTACTTCAAACTCAATATTCTCTAGTGCAACATCTACAAAATCCAGAAAATCATCCTGTTGCTCTATAGAAACCGCTTCTACCGCCACCACCACCACAACAACAAACAAATCAAAAACGTCATCAAACGCAATCCCAATGCCAATTTCTTCAGCATCATTAACTCAACCAAGATCTCTTTCGAGAAAACCTACAAATTCATCTGATTCACATTCAATTAATTCTCTGAAAACAAACTCAAGTCTAAAAATATCTAGTACTTCTAGAACGTCAACTTCTAAAAAACATTATAATTATGAATCAAATACTACCATGAATGAAATACTTTCTAAACCAAAATTAAAGAAGAAAAGTTTGCGTTCAGTTTTCAAAAATTTGAGTTTAAATAATGAAAAAGAAAACTCTGGTCATAAAGATCATGGTTATGATTATCCAACTGATGACGATGACAATGATACACTAGATAATCTGGATTTGAATACTATTTATTCAGATGCAAATTCAATTTTCAGTCGTCGGAAAACTCCAGTTGCTTTGAAATGATTAATACGGATAAAAGTGGTTGATATACTCTTTCAGGTAAGGAGCATCGTTTTCTCTGATTATGTTATCAGAATTGATTTTAATTTACTTAGTTAGAATTTAGTTTATATTCAAATAAATACTGCTTTTTTATGAGTCCACCGTAGCAAGACCCACTCCTACATTTATATTTACTTTCTAACTAAGTATATCGCCTAATGATATTTTAGATCTACTCACACTCTCGACCCGATGTGATTTTTCTATTTTGTTTGTTTCATCATCACTTTCTTGTAGTTCAGTAATATTAGGTTTATAAATTGAATCTAATTTGTCTAATTCATTCTTGATACCATAGTTTTCCCCATTTAACATTGTAAATACCCCATCCTTCACTGACTCGGATTCCGACTTGAACTCTAATTTTTTTGTTTCATTTGTGTCATGCCCTCCAGAATGATAACATGATTGGCACAATTTTGTACTGTTAACGGTCCACCAAATAGGCGAATTTGTAGATGAACATCTAGAACATTCATTGACAGTTTGAGATAATTCTTGAATAGCAGTATTTTCCCCATTATCAACTTGACGGTGGAAGAACTGTTTATAGTTTTCAATATAATTCATCAGTTTTGAAAATTTACCACGTTTGTTATTTTTATCATTGATCAAATCTTGCAAATATAATTCAACCAATGGTCTATAATCCAGTTCATTTAGTTTGGAATTCATTCTTTTGCCATATGTTCTTAAACTTAAAATAGTTTTCTTGGATTGATCGTGCTTAGGACACACTAGTATTGGTTTGAGTTTACCACAAGCATCTCCATCAACAAGTGTCACAAAATTAATATCTGGCTTTCCAGTATCTACTAATTTGAATCCCAATTTAAAGTTTGGCGTATCTTGAGCACACGTCACGTGATAATTTAAGTTGTCGTCACACAACTCACATTTAATCAAAGCACCATTTTTGGACTGGCATATTTCACATTGAAGACGATGATTATTTAGGAATATTTTATCAATGTTGACAATTGACACTAAACTATGACCACCTTCAAGTGCCTTTTCAAAGTAAACATAGTCATGATTGAAAATCGCACATAACAAGTGACACCAACGGCCATTCCCGATAGGTTTTAAGAAGTCAGGACGTACAAATGGTGAGCCCAATATAGACAATTCGTAATTAGATTCATTAGCAAGACAACAGGAACATGAATAAATTGCCGAGTGAATAGGACGTAAATCATTTATACAGGGCTCACATAACCATTCCTTGATAGGCTTTGATGTACCTTCAGGTAGTTTGATTCCAGCACACGATGCGTGTACATTGACTCCACATGATGAGCATATCAACATCTCCAACAATGACGAAGATTTAGCGGCATTGTTATCGTGTTCTCGACAGATACAACAGTTTCTTTCTGATGGCTCAAACGGAAGCTCAATGGATGAGGATGGAACAGTCACATTTGTTAATAGGTTGTTGTAAACATCAGTCAACTGTCGCTCTCGGTAAGTTTCAATTAACTGTGAAATAAAACTTGGGGCAGAATCGAGTGGTAGTCTTTTGACTAATTTCTTCAACTCTGGCAATTTGTAATCACTATTGAATAGTAAGTCACAAATAATTTTATTAGGGAAAAATTTCTCCTCATTCTGTAAGTTCGACAATGTAGGTGTCAAGGAAGTAGTACTTGTTTTGATGTGAACAATTTTCTCCTTCTCTTTCTCTTTCAACTCTTCTTGTTTGATTTTGGGTTTTTTCTTTGCAGGTGAAGTTGTTGACGGTGACGGCAGTGGTCGTTTTTTAGTTTCACGACTACCAGAACTATTAGGCTGCTCTTGTGTTATCAACCCCGATGAGATCGCCTGGTTATGTTCTATAATCCTTTCAGCATCTTCGAGCAATTCAATTTCGACTTTCTTTTTCCAACCCCCTGCTGATTTACTACTGCCATTATATTTTTTAAGCACTTCATTTGGGTCTTCCCAAACAACAGCGTATCGACGCCATAATCTAGCACATCTAAAACATAAAGATATAATGTAGTTGTCTGAGTTTTTCTTTTTAGCATCATGTCCAGTTATCTTGAACCATTGAGTTGATTCAAGTGTATTACAATGTTTACAGATAAACTTCTTGTCGTCGTCAGGATCAGTTGATTCTTCGTATGAAGAGTCATCTTCCGTGTTTGTCGAATTCTTGGCTTCCACTTTAACAGCTGATTTAGTTTCTTCTTTGATGATATTCTGAACTTTCTTTTGTATTCTGCCTTCAAAATTTCCCCAAATCTCTCTTCCATTCTTGGTTTTCTTCCATAAATAATAAAATCTAACAATCATTGCTACTGGCTGTGTCTTTACTTTTTTGTAAACAGGATATAATTCACTACCAAATTCACGGACACCAGCCTCAAATCTTTTGATTTCTTCTTTAGAAAAAATAGGCTCCTTCAAACTTTTTTTAGTTAAAGTTTTAGCTTCTTTGAAAGCCTCATCAACGTTACCTTTATGCTGCATGTATGAATATAATATAGCATCCACGAAGTTTGGCGAGTTTGGTGACAATCCAATTGATTCAGCAATAGGCGAGCATTTTCCAACGTAATGGTCTAGTGTAGTAAAATTGTCAGCTATGTCTTTTTCAGAACTTTTCCAAAGCAAAGTACAAGTCTCTCCATCACCATCATCGACACCGCGCTCAATATACCCCTTTGGTCTTGGTTGCAACCAAGCTGGATATTCTTTGGGATCAACATCAGCATACTCTTGAGGTACTGCCAATTTCACTTGTTTTAGATCCTGGTCTTCAACACTTTTGCTTTTAGAACGCCTACTGGATGAGCTGGACCCGTTACCATTCTTCTTCTTCTGTGGTTTGTCAACATCATAATAAACCAATGGATGACCATCACATTCAGGAATATATGTAGCTTGATGTTTTGTACCTATTCTTGTACTTGCCCTTGGGTATGGAGATCTATCATCAACATCAACCCCATCTTCTAACCTTGCATGTTGCCCCAAATAGCGCATACACCATTCTTCTTTGATTCGTCTTTGCGCGAAAGAAGTGGATTTATCCTTCTTCAAAAACTCTATAGCTAGCATTTCATATTTTGGCAAAGTGCCTAGCTCAGAAAGCTTAGGCAGTGGCAGTATGGGAGTTGACTCTTTGCTATATTCATTGTCTGTTGAGCTCAAAACACTTAATTCCCTTGCTAACTGTTCTTTATTTGACGACTTGTTATCTAGCAACATGACAAGTTTATTCTGGTGATTTTCCTGTTCATTTTTTTTAGCACACGGGGCACACGACCATGAGAATCCACGACTGGGTTTCTTCAGCATTGGTGGATCAAGGCAAAACATATGGAAGTACTTTTCACATACAACACACTGTATTGAATTTGAGTTTTCACACCATTGTCCACAACTTTCACAATTGCATGTATTCGAACTAAAAGAATTTATCAACGATTTTGTTCTCTGACTCTCAACAAAAATAAACTCGTATCTTTTATTCAACGCAATCAAAAAATTTCGACTTTTACTATTTTCAACTTCAGCATATTGTAAGAGATTGGCTGTCAGTAAAACATCATAGAACTTAATCATATAACGATCAAATAGCTTGTCAAAATAAAATTGATTTGGTTTTTGTACATACACTTCCAATGCAGTTGGGGCTGTACTTGGTGATGTATTCTTCTTACCATTAGCAGAACGTTTATTCTCTTTTGCTTGGGCACGGTTAAATTCATCTTCAATATCCTGTTTATGCCGCACTTCAACCAATCCACGGAATGAACTTATTGGACAAGAATCAGTGTGCATGGAAGCAAACAATAGTCGTGAGTCCGATGTGGTCTTGGAAATATCTCGGGGTCGGTAAAACCATTGTATTTGAAAGTTGTAGTTTTTGGCATCAACAATATTGGCCATGCTTTCCTGATTCTGATTGTTGTTATTCTTATGTTTGAATCCCATTATTCTTCCAATGTAATAAGGCTCACCAGGCGGTTCACTTATCATGTAGATGTATTGACCTTTGCTGAGACTGAATTGTGCAACGTTATTTTTACGACGGCTATTCAGATTGGTGTTGTTTGTAGGAAATTGATTTGGACAGAATAATGTTTGCGAATCAATATCTATGTATGCGTCACTTAAATCTAGTTTGAACGAAAAATAATCTTCTAGTCGAGGGGAAGATTGCCAATTATTAGGCAAATTCAGTAAAGCTAGGTTTCCGTTAGTGCTGTTGTTAATGTTGTTACCATTGGTGGTTGACTTGTTAGTTTCTGCCGATGTTTTTCTACCATTATTACCGCTGGAAGTTGAAGTTTGATTTTTTCTTCTTGAACCAGATGTTGTAGAACCAGACAGTTGGGTTGAATTTGCAGTTGAGACGGAGTTCAGTGAATCGTAATCCAAACTGTTTAAATCAACTGAGTCGTTATACGACTTATTTATTGTTGCCTTTCTTCTAGGTCTTGTTGTTGTTTGTGACATGGTTGCCAATATCTATGGATGAAAATTTATGCAGCCAATGTGTAAGACGCAAGTATGGGAATACTAGGTAAAACAAAACCCCGAAAAAAAAAAACAACTACAAACAATGACAATTGTTCAGTAAACTTATGAATTTCACAGATCGTTTGCACTGAATCTAAGTGCCTTTATATCTTTAAGTCCTGTTGAAGTATTATAATATATATAGAGAGAAAAAGGAAGAAAGATAGTTGGAAAAAACAGAAAAAAAAAATATGTTATAAAAGTGCGAGAGTAAGAGTGAGAGTGAGAGTGCGAGAAATTAAGGCATAGTAGTAGCAGTAGTAGTAGAGCAGCCATAAAAAAAAAAAAGGAACAAAAAATTTTTAGACTTCCATAATAAAGTGATTAATCTCAACACTACTAGAATACCACATATACAAAAAAAAGAACTTTAACAATGTAACAATGGTAATAGTTGAAATAATTCTAGAAGTATATAAGCTAAGCTATTAATAGTTGTGCATATCTTAATTATTAATGGGATGATATCTATCAAGATGGGACTATTTGCAATTCAAAGTCACATTTAAAGTTACACATCCAAGGATCAATCCTGTAGCATCTCACTTTAGACAGCTCCTTCTTTTAAGTCATTTTCAATTCTTTCAATCTCTTCAATACTGGTGGCTGTCTCTAATTTTTTTAACAATTGTTGTCTTTCTTCATCAGTCATCTTTTTAACAAAATTCTTAACTTGTCTATCTGATTTTCCATCTAATTTTATTTCTGTATTTTCATTCTTAAACATCTGTTGTGCCAAAGAGTTGAATTCATCGCGATTTGTGCCAAACATGTCTTCGCTCGTTTTTCTTTCTGCCTGTTTCACTTTCTTGAAATCCAATACTTTCAAACTAGGTATTAGCCATATTATGAAATATCTATAATTTTCCATTTCCGTTATGGGATTTCCTAAAAGAATTAATGTCTCAAGTTTCGGAAACTTATCTTTGAAACTCTTCTGAAACTGATAAATGTTGTTGTTAAATAATGTTATCGACGTTATGTGGTTATCCAGGGGGAAACTCTCATCATCGATATATGAGATGTTATTATTTGACAACAATAAACATTGTAGATTATTGAACCTTTTAGGTATATTACCTAGACTAATTAAATCATTATTTGATAAATCTATAACTTGATACTTGTTTTGTGTGATTGCAAGATTCTCTAGTTCTGTGATTTGGAGATCTCGTAGCAACAAAGTCAACTTCCCTTCTGGATTCAATATTTCCGGTGCTTCATTTATCACCTGGGCTGTTAATCTCATCAAGTTATTTATATATAAACAGCGGTGTCAAAATTGGAAACAATATTGGATGAGAAAGTTTGACTTTGTAAATGAAAATTTTAATTTGAGAAAAGGTAGAAGTCAAACAAAGGAAAAAAAAAATATTGAAAAAAAAAAACAACGTAAAACGTAAACATCCCTCCATAAAGGAAAAAAGCAACAAATAGACAAAATCTAAAGAATTCAAGGCTAGTCTTTAGAAATTCAGGACCACTATACACTTTATGATTCAATTAGAAGAAAGAGAAATTCCTGTAATACCAGGTAATAAACTAGATGAGGAAGAAACCAAGGAATTACGATTGATGGTGGCTGAGTTATTAGGAAGAAGAAATACTGGGTTCCCAGGTTCACAACCAGTTTCATTTGAAAGAAGGCATTTAGAAGAGACATTGATGCAAAAGGATTATTTTGTATGTGAAAAAACTGATGGATTAAGATGTTTATTATTTTTAATCAATGACCCTGATAAAGGTGAAGGAGTATTTTTGGTTACTCGAGAGAATGATTATTATTTTATCCCCAATATCCATTTCCCATTATCTGTTAACGAAACTCGTGAAAAACCAACATATCATCATGGAACTTTATTAGATGGTGAGTTGGTGTTGGAGAATAGAAATGTCAGTGAACCAGTTTTGCGTTATGTTATATTTGATGCCTTGGCCATACACGGAAAATGTATTATTGATAGGCCCTTACCAAAACGATTAGGATATATTACCGAAAATGTTATGAAGCCATTTGATAATTTCAAGAAACATAATCCTGATATAGTCAACTCCCCTGAATTCCCCTTTAAAGTTGGATTCAAAACAATGCTAACTTCTTACCATGCTGATGATGTTTTGAGTAAGATGGATAAATTGTTTCATGCTTCAGATGGATTAATTTATACTTGTGCCGAAACACCTTATGTATTTGGAACTGACCAAACATTGCTAAAATGGAAACCCGCTGAAGAGAACACTGTTGATTTTCAATTAGAGTTTGTTTTCAATGAGGTGCAAGATCCAGACTTGGACGAAAGAGACCCAACATCAACTTATCTAGACTACGATGCTAAACCGAATTTAATAAAATTGAGAGTATGGCAAGGTAGCAATGTACATACTGATTTTGCCAAGTTAGATCTATCAGATGATGATTGGGAAAGATTGAAGGCACTAGAGCAACCATTACAAGGCAGGATTGCTGAATGTCGCCAATCTACAACTAAGAAGGGATATTGGGAAATGCTTCGATTCAGAAACGATAAAAGTAATGGAAATCATATCAGTGTGGTGGAAAAGATTTTGGTATCCATCAAGGATGGTGTCAAAGAGAAAGAAGTCATTGAGTGGTGTCCCAAAATATCAAGGGCTTGGAAGAAGAGAGAGAACGATAGAAGACAGAAGCATTTCAATGGAGTTGCTCGTCCAGCTTCTGTACTGCACGAAGAACCACTACGGAAGAAAATCAAAACGGAATCTAATGGTAATGGACATCAAACGCCTCCAAGACAAGAACAACAACAACAACTGCAACAAATACTTAATGACATACCCACTTATGAAGATAGTGACGACGAATAAATTGAATAAGAAACAAAAACAATAAAAATAGAGTTTGATTCTTTCTCGGTTTCTGGGAAAAGAATGACAGCATGAATATATTTAAATAAGAAAAATTTAAGTTGTGTATAAATTTGTATTACTAGTATCAATAATATATAAAGGCAATCTAAAATAAAAAAAAATAAGATAAAGTAAAGAGAGAAGACTTATTTACAGTTGTTTTTGTTTTCAAATCTTGTATCACTTGATTATGCCCATGTCTGTAATTGTTCGTGATATTCCACTCTGTGTTTTGATACATTCAAATTCTGGGTGACTGCAAATCTCAACTCATCAACCATTGCAGGGTGTCCACATGTGACAAATCCAATTGCACCATCAGCTTGTTTAACCTCTTGTTCAACTTGCGTAGAAATGTCTGGACGCCCTTCAATGAATTCAACATGAGATAACCCTTGCTTAATATTAGAAATGAGTGAATATTGAGATGATTCTACGGAGTCCTTTTCGTCGGATTTCTTTTCAAAACTAACATCGTGTTCAAAGCATTCTAATCCTGAGCAATCTTGAGGTTGAGTAACATAAATGGTACTTTGCACGTTTGTTTTTTTCAAGTATTCCAATTCCTCAGTGAACCAACTTAAAGATTTCCAGTGTCTTATAATCCAAATCAACTTGATGGACTGGTTCTTTGATTTTTTGGCTAAATCAACACATTCGGAATAAATACCTGGAATACCATTACCCCCAGCAACAAAAACCACATTCTTACAGTTACGTCCAGCACTGCTAGGTTCACCATACGGACCTTCCACTAAGACTCTAATTGTAGCTGTATTTCCAGGTAAAGGTGACAAATATTTAGCAATATTACTAGTAATACCATTTTTGATCTTAGCGTATAACACTATTTTATCATTTGACTCTGTGGTGGTAAATGTAAATGGATGACTTTGTAAAAACAAGGTTGGTTTCAAGAAATGAATAAAAGCATGTCCACCTGCTACCGACTTCCAATATTTAGGTTTGGGAACCTCGATCTTCAAAGTATCGTCACCCTTAATAGAGACGGTTGCTTTTCTGGCACCGAAAAAGAAAATTCTCCCTAATCTGACGACACGATCAAAAGCCCAAACAGCAATGGCGGCCCACATGAAATCGCCATATCCTTGACTTTCCAAATGATAGTATCCCCCAACAACAAAGAAAACAACCAAAACAATATGGATCAAAAAGAAGACTTCATAACATTTTCTTCTGAAAAATAACATGGCCTGAAAAAGAATAAATCCTCCACATATTGTAGAAACTGTACCCCAAATCATGAAGTCACGTTTCATACGAGTATTATATTTACCAGTGGCTTTGTCAGACACGGAAAAAGTGATTGCATGAACGATGATCAATAAAACATCAACACGGGAAATCCATCTGTGATACATGATAAAAGTAGCAAAATCCCAACCAGTTAGCCATTGTAAGAAGTTGTTACGACCACCAAACAAGATCAACAACGGAATCAAAAATGTTCCTAAAATACCAGTCCTGTCGGCAATCAAATGACCCAATTCAGCATTCTTAGTAGCATATTGTGGATTATCTTTGACGTGATGAATATGTAAGGCACTGAAGAGACCCGTCAAGACAACAAAAATAACAACAATTATTGTTTCTAATCTGGTTGGAATCAAGCCATCAAAAAATCCATAAACTCCAATAGAAAATTCTTGTGCTTTCTTTTTACGGAACGTGGCAGGTAAGAAAAGATGTTTCCTGAATAAGTTGGAAATTGAACCAGATAAATAATTTGTCAAACTAGGGAACATTTTTTTAATCATGTTAGCAAAAATTGCAATCGCTAAAATACCTGCCCAATAACCAAGTAACCCTGAACCGTAGTTTATTGAAAGATTGAAATTATTATTAGACATTTGGTAAGCATCCTTGTAAGGAGTGAATTTTTTATAATCAATTAACAATGGAGTGGTTATAGTTTCTGTTGTGGATGTACCGCTGTTGCCTTTACCACTTTTGGAACTACTACTGCTAGTACTGCTAGTACTGCTATTACTGCCATGAGCATTTGTGGACGACTTCGAGGCATTGGACAGACCTGTTGACTTGGAGGATTTACTTGCACTAGCAGAAGTCTTACTACCACTGGATGACTTGGTAGTCATCTTAGCATATTCAGTACCATTAGTTTTGAATTCAGCCTGAATTTTATCATATTTAGCATGAAACTTAGATTCTGTCATATTACAGGATTCTGTAAATTTACTAATAATATTTGTGTTGTTATTGAAACCTCGGACTAAACAATCTGAGATTGTTCCAAACCCAGCATCCGTTTTACAATAACAATTCCAATTAGTTGATCTTTTACCAGTTGAAGTACACACAGTACCATATTTCCCAATAAATGTTGTACAAGTCAGCATCACGATATCCAATTCGGAATATCTTTTCGGTGTTCTTGCATCGATTAATACTACCGCAAACAAAAATACTATCAATTGTTGAATCTTCATTGTTTGCGAGGGGTTTGATTATATGTTGGAAGCGACCCACGGTAAACAGTAGATAAGTTGCAAAAAAATAAAGACTTCCTGTATAAATAACAAAAAAAAAAAGAAAGGATTTAAACAAGTAGGAAAATAAAAGGAAATATTGACCACCATTTATACCACTTCAAGTTGTTCTTAAAATAAAATAAATCCTATGCTATTATTGGTTTTAATATTTTCAAATGAATGTGATATATGCGATGGATCAATTAGGGCCATAGTAATGAAAAACTTTTCATTTTGTGAAAAATTAAAGTTAGTTCAAACTAAGTTTTGTAATTGGTTAATCTATTTCATCAGTGATATTTTATTATTTTCATCTAGCATAAAAAAATATTTGTTCTTGCCTCTTTTTCCTTGGCAATTGGAGTTTAATAACCTTTAAAGGGCATCCTTAAATAATATTCATTGAATCTCTTTTCCTGTGAAAATTTTAAATTATGAAATAACGGCGTTCACGTATTATTATCATTCTGTGAGTGTGTTTCATTTGCTGATTGGGGGGTCGACAGATTCGATAAGTTTTGGTAGCTAAGTTTTGGAGGATAAAAGTAGGCTTAAATTTATTTCAGCCGGCATTCAAAAATCATAATCCCATACCAATCACCGGTGATAAAGGCATCTATGATAAAGTACTCAAAAATTATTTTTTTGATTCAATTTTGATTTGTTGGTTATTTATTCAGTTCCTGAAGAATCAGAGCCGTAATTGTTCATGAATAGCTTTTTGTGGATTAGTCTTGTAATATTGTTAGACATATATAGCTTGCTACTGGAAATCTAATTATCAATTATTTCTTGGCATTTATATAGCAATATGTAACATTTCGTATTAGGATAATATCATCTCGGTATGATGGTTGGGTTCTTCAGTAATAGATCTTCAAAAAGTTCTCTGGTATTAAGGATTCTTTGCTTTCTTGAAACGTTGTAAATTAGAACAATTGAAATAATGTGATTTAGCTAATCAAGTAACAAAAGAGTATCTGAATTATGTGCCTTTTGACCCGTTGGGGATATACAAAGTCAACAAAATTTGATATGCACTGGGCCTCTCACAATTCATCGATGTAAAAGATAATTTTGGTTTTGTCTCACATAGTTGTTTTTTTTTTACGTTCTTGCACGACAGCAGTTGTGTGCATTGAGAGAAATCATCATTCAAAGGCGTCTTTTTCAACTTAGAATATTTTGATGGTAACTGGCTATACTCTACTCTATTGTTGTACAAAAATATTATTTAACCTCTGATCTTAATTGTTTATTACATGTTGAATACGCAACCAAATGTAGAGTCAAATTTGTAAGTCGGCACCGTTATGGAATTCTTGATAGTTATTCACTTGACACCAAAATCAATCAAGGTCGTTAGAGTTTCGTCTCAGTAACATTGAGAGTTACAGGATACTTGCTAGCAATTTCCGGACAATTACAAACAATCAGAATTTTTTCAAATGATTTGTGAGAATCTTTTTATTAGCCCCTCTTGATACTCAATCTGTATAAACATGGAAACAGGATGTGTCAAAAATGTTGGGTTAAACAAAAATAAACCAAAAAAAATGTTGTGATAATACACTAAATCTGCAAAATGAAATCGAACCAATAGTTACATGAGTAAAAGATTAACTGTAATTGCGAATCGGTGAGTATTTATTATTTCAACTTATCTAGCATTTTGATAAATTTGAGAACAACACAAAGCTGTTTAATATTCCTTTTGAATGTTTAGCTTTTTAAACCACAAACTAAAGACTATATTCTATTCGCCAATTTGAACGTAATTCTTAATTCCTTACCAGTACATCGAAGTGTATCGAATCTTTTATGGATATGTATTGGGTGCTTGAGTCATTTTCTTGATATCATGAGGGTTTTATGTTGACTAAGTCTCCAGAAATTATTGATGGTTTGTGAATAATTCGGCACAAATGAGAAATAGCCGATTTAGATAATGCCGAAGGTGCGTGTCGGCAGTTAATTTTACGTGTAGAGTGATTATATTCAATTATTAGACTAAACTGGGGTAACACTAACAAACAATTACTATCTATTAAATCTAAAAAAACGACTGAAACATATCAATTCTGCATATTTCTCAATTTATCATAACCGTAGACAGAAAGCCAAAGTAAGTGATAACTGTACCATCAAAAATGAATATTCAAAACAGATGTGACCAAATCCGACGTACAGGAAAAAATGCTACACAACAGAAGTACGAGATTTTAAAATATCAATAGTTTACTGGAATCGGATTGAATGGTTTCAGATTATATTGCGAACAGCTATAAAGTAAAACAATGACTATTGCCTCAAAAGTACTTTTAAAAAAAATATTATAACGAATATAACTTGTAGAACAAAAAAAAAGTATCCAAAAGGTAACTAACAATCCCAGCAAGTTAAGCCCATGTTTGTAATTGTTCATGGAATTCAACTCTATGTTTCGATGCATTCAAGTTCTTGGTTACAGCAGACCTCAATTCATCAACCATGGCAGGATGTCCACACGTAACGAACCCAAGTGCACCGTCTGTTTCCTTGATTTCTTGTTCAACTTGTTCAACAATGTTTGGACGTCCTTCGATAAACTCAACATGTGACAAGTCTTGTTTGATTTTTGAAACAAAAGAGTTTTGAGGTGATTCAACTGAATCTTTCTCATCTGATTTCTTTTCAGAATTTGAGTCTTGTTCAAAAGATTTCATGCCATTGTAATCTTGAGGTTGAGTGACATATACTGTGGTTTGAACACTTGTTTTCTTCAAGTACTCTAACTCTTCCGTAAACCAACTCAAAGACTTCCAGTGTCTTATAATCCAAACCAACTTGATTGACTGGTTCTTTGATTTCTTGGCTAAATCAACACATTCAGAGTAAATACCTGGAATACCATTACCACCAGCAATGAAAACGACGTTTTTGCAATTACGACCAGCTCCACTTGGCTCGCCATATGGACCTTCTACCAACACCCTGATGGTAGCTGTGTTGCCTGGCAAACGTGACAAGTATTTGGAAATGTTTTCAGTGATACCATTCTTGATTTTTGCATAGAATACAATTTTATCTTCTGATTCAGTAGTAGTAAAAGTGAATGGGTGACTTTGTAAAAATACTGTTGGTCTTAAAAATTGGATGAATGCATGTCCACCAGCAATCGATTTCCAATATTTTGGTTTGGGAACTTCTATCTTCAATGTTTCTCCACCTTTAATGGAAACAGTAGCCTTTCTGACTCCAAAGAAAAATATTCTGCCCAAACGAACAGCTCGATCAAATACCCAGACTGCAATAGCAGCCCACATAAAGTCACCATACCCTTGGTCGTCTAAATGATGGAACCCACCAACAACAAAAAAAACAACTAAGACAATATGAATGCAGAAGAAAACTTCATAGCATCTTCTTCTGAAGAATAACATTGCCTGAAGCAATATGAAACCAGCACAAATGGTAGCGACAACACCCCAAATCATAAAGTCACGTTTCATACGAGTATTATATTTACCAGTGGCTTTGTCAGAAACGGTAAATGTAATGGCGTGGACAATGATTAACAACACATCAATACGAGAAATCCATCTGTGATACATAATAAAAGTTGCAAAATCCCAGCCAGTCAACCATTGCAAGAAGTTGTTTCTACCACCAAATAAAATTAATAATGGAATTAAGAATGCTGATAAAATACCGGTTCTGTCTGCAATCAAATGGCCCAATTCAGCATTCTTAGTAGCATATTGTGGATTATCTTTGACGTGATGAATGTGTAATGCACTCAAGAATCCAGTTAACAACACAAACACGGTAATAATTAATGATTCTAATCTAGTAGGGACAAGACCATCGAAGAATCCACCAAAACCAAATGAAAGTGGTTGTGCCTTCTTTTTGCCAAAAGTAGCTGGCAACAAAATATATTTCCTGAAAGCATTTGAAACTGCACCAGTACAGTAGTTGGTTAAGCGAGGGAACATTTTTCTAAACAAGTTTGCTAATATGGCAATAACAAAAATACCAGCCCAATATCCTAGTAAACCAGCACCATAGTAGATGGAAATGTTATAGTTATTATACGACATGGCATATGCATTCTTGTATGGTGTGAACGTTTTGTAATTGATCAATAATGGTGTTGGTGAAACCTTTTGGGTGCTCAGACTAGCTTTACCTGTGCTGGAGGATACACTTGCAGTTCCTGATGCTTTCGTAGACAGGGTTTTGCTAGCAGAACTTGTTTTGGTCTTTGACGTTTTATTGGCATAATGAGTACCATTGGTTTTAAACTCTTTCTGGATTCTGTCGTATTTTTCATAGAATTTTGATTCAGTCATATTACATTTGTCAACAAACTTGTCAATAATTGAGGTATCATTATTATAACCACGAACTAAACAATCGGATATTGTTCCAAAACCAGGGTCTTGATTACAGTAACACTTCCAATTGATCGACTTTTTTTTCCCACTGGATGCACACACAGTACCATATTTACCAATATAAACGTTACATGCTTGCATGGCAGTATCCAATTTGGAGTACTTTCTCGGTTTACGGCCAGAAGCCTCAATTAAAGCAAATGTTAGCAAGAAAGTTATTAACTGAAAAAACTTCATTGATTTAGGAAACTCTTCTTGGTGTTGAAAATTGTACAATAAAATCGACAAGTTAGTTGCAAAACAAAAAAAAACAAGATGTTAATTAGGGAATTGCAGTCAGTATTTATAAAAATTTGTTTCATCAGAAGATGCAAACAATTAAGGGAGATGAGTTTGAGTTGATTATCCGTAATATGCAAATCTAGTCTCATCCAGTTGTCTATGATACAAAAACAATCAGCTAACTAGGGCAAAAGCAGGAGGCTGATGAGGCAAAACAAACTAGCAGTAATATTCGAACTGCGATTTTCTAATTGGCTAATTCATCTCTGCAAAAGATTTTGTGCCATTTCACTCTAGAAATTAACAACATTGCATACATAGTAACCCTTTGAATATCCAATAATATAGATAGATGTAAGGATTGTATACGTATCTGTAAGAAATAAAAATGGCTTGGCATTAATTTATAAAAAAAGGAGGAAAATACAAAGCTAATTAAGAGGGCCGTTTTAGTAGGCATTATCTAACACTTGTTGTTGTTGTTTTTTCTAACTTTATACATTGCCATTGTTGAGCAATTATTATATTTCATTGTTTTCTAGAATATATCAATTTATTATAACATTGATTTGATTTTGCACTAGCCTCAGTTTCGTAGAAATAATCCATCAGTGTATTATTCATATTTAAATCTCTAGCGGAAAAAAAAAAAACCCAAAAAAGAATAGAAGGAAAGAAAAAAGAAATGTTCCGCATGTTGTTAATGGCCAGTAATTGGGTGTTCTGCAACATAAATTGGTTAAAGGGTGAGTTCAAGTTGAAATTATCCAATTATCGTCAGCCTCAAAGTAAATGATTGATTTATAGCAATTCCATATAACTTTTCTTGGCTTTCAATTAGTTCTATTATTTTGTTAAAAGCTACATTTAGGTACTACTAGTAATTTTAGATTTACCAGTAGTAGTGGCTACCGTCTAGTGTTTTGTGGTATATTAGCTTCCTAGTCTTTGTTTCTTCGAGTGGGTTTCTTTCTATTTAAGTAACTATACGGATAAAAATCAAGAATTATGGACACTATAAAACTGATGAACATCGCAATTGATAGATGAAAGAGAAATGATTAAGGCATAATATAATTGTTGAATCAATTGTTATTGGGAAATCTGTTTTCAGATTTTTGATGAAAAAGATAATTTTAATTCTAAATTAATTTTTTTTTCTTGGTGTTTTTCATTGCAAAAAGGAAAAATTTTAAAAAAAAAAGAAACTAATTTTTTCCTCTTAAGGTATTGACATAATATAGGCACCGATTATATGCAAGTGCGGTAAAAATAACTCAACTTATTCTATAAAGCCACACCATGATTGGTTGAAACAGGAAATGAACTTTCTACAACCTTACAACTTACTATATCATTTCTCTTTTGATTGAAATACAACTAATAAACACGATGGAATCTTTGGTTTCAGATTTCTTTTTCAAGAATGTGAGAAAAAAAAAAGTGAACAGCATCTTTGCAAGGAACTAAATTAAGTTTAATCTAATTTTTAGTTGAAAGCCTGTCTCTCGCTTATTGTAGCGTCAATAACATAGCAATCGGTAATGCTACAGTATTGAACAATTTTGCTCCAATTCTTGAAGATTATTCTTCTCAGAACCTTGTTGTTTTATTTGAGTGTGTCTTTTTGTTCGTAGTTGGTTCAAAATAACGAAAGTTATTGAAACAAATAAGTTCTTTTACAAGCTGATTAAAAGGGGCGGGAGCGAGGGAAAGAGATACTTAATTGATTAACTATGATACTATACTCTAAAATTGAAGGGTTTCAAATTAATTCTACTGTTTTTTTTTCTTGACAAGCTCCACCAATAAATGTTGAAGATGAGAAAATTAATCCATTTGCGAATCGGAAGGCTGTTATTCCAATATTGATATGCAGAGTTATGCGCTATTGCTTATTTATAATTTTCGGAAAAAACACAAACCTAAAGATACAAATTAAATCAAAACAATAATCGCACACTCGGTTATAAAGTATGAAAATGATTACCCGTGGATTATAGTACAACTTTAAAGTTGAAACAAGTACTTGGTTACCATGCCTCTGAAATTGTTCCCAGGCTAAGCCATCCGGGATTTCATGAACTAAATTTCATGAAATTTTTTCATCCAGGATTATCATCTTTCTTGTGTGCAAATAATAATCAAGTTAAGATTGGTTTATGTCTTGTAAAAGCTGTATCCCCTTAAATGTTATTGGTTATAGATACAGATAAGTAGAATCTGTGTTTAACGTATTTCTTATCACATGTCTTGCTAATAACCCCAGTAAAGTATACTTTTACTATTTGCATCTGGTAGCATTTTAAGTGCCAGTAAGAAGTTGTTGTTCTATTTGGTGTAAATTAATTAAATAAACAATTTACTTGGTATCTCCTCAATCATGTTGAGGTCTTCTATGGTGATCGGAATAATTTATCTCTAATGTCAAAATGCAGCATACATTTTTTTGTATAATTTTGTAAAAAATCGAAAGCAAATTCTAAACATATGATTACTTTTCAAGACTATACAGACATCTAATGAATAATGGCAAATCATCAAACTACTAAGGATATTTTTTTTAAAAAAAATTGACTTTAGACTGACTCAAGATGATGTCAAGCTCCTATGGGAGGGTTTATGCAGACATTATATAATGAACTCCAGATGGCACACAATAAATGCAGCCAGTCACGTGATAAATATTGGTTTGTGAGAGTTTTATTTAAAGCATAGTTCTTGAATATTAAGTAACTTTTACTTGTTTTTGAATTAAATATACAACTTAATTTGAGAATGTGTTAATTAAATGTTCTGTGAAAATCTTATTAACAAGAACAGTTGATCACCAACTAAATACCAACGGCGTTGAACATGGATTTAGAAATCGGTTCACTTGAAGGGTGGTATTAGACTAAACAGTGGCATATTACAAGACATATCTTGTTGCCAGTCGTACGTATTCTCTATCTGGCTTTTCATAAGTTTATGTTAATACAATTTTTTGATTTAGGACCCTATGATTACGTAATATTCTTCAAAAGAACTGCATAATATACTAGCATGAAAATTCACAATTAATATAAGCTTGAAAGACCGGTAACTCTATAGTTTGTTATAGTTAGTCTAGCACTGCTTTAGATAAACAAAAATATACTGAACTCAAAACCTCTATAGTTTTGTTCTCATTTAATTTTGTTTAACTAAAAAGATATGCAAAGTATTTGTGTTGTAGTGATTTTTTTTTTCTGAGTGTTCGTGTTCGTGTTCGTGTTTTGACAACAACGATAAAAAAATTTCGAAGAATCAAAAACTTATTTATTTGTGAAACCAGTCTCCTAACAACATTCCATTGAGATGGCCAATCCAGTTAAGATTGGATACTATGATCCATTTGGCATATATCCATTGATTAAAGATGAACTCAACAAAATATCTCCTATACTGAGTTTACACATAAGGTTTCATCCTTCACAACCTTTGAAAACAATTCATGATTTGTCACTTGAATTCACAGAAGAGATTCCCAAAAAGTCGGAGTCCTCTACTCTGGAGAATTACAATGTTTACACCAGACTAATGCTTATTAAGATAGAATCATTGGACAAGTATCGTAGCCAAGTGAGACCGTTAATCAAAGAATGGTTGAAGAATCTTGTTTTTAATGAAAAAGTGAATGGCTCTTCACCATCATGGATGATTCTACTATATGTACCCTCCGATGCCAAGGATAAACAGTCAACGATTATTAAAATGTCTCACTATGACAAACTATTGAAGGATTTTAGTAATGAAGGAGGTAAGGAATTGGCAGCTCTATTTGCCGAATCTACTTCGCCTACTGCATCTGTCGGTGCTCAGAACAGCGAATCAACTGGGTACTGTTTTAAATTCAAACAGCATGAATTTGAATTGAACGAATTTCTTGTTCAAATTAAAAACCTATTGGGGTTTACATTTAACCAAAAGTATCATTTGAATCTGGATTTGATAACGACAAGTGGCGATCACGAAAACAATTCGTTGACGAAATATGTGGCAACTTATAACTTAGCCGAATTGTTCTATGATATGAAGCTATTTAATGATTGTATCAACTTTTTCAATCGGTTATCAGAGCAATTAAACACCTTGGTTGAGAATAATCCAAATTTATTTATATATAAAGTTGACTTACCAGCCAAAGTTTTCTCGAATAAATTTGATTTCAAAAAGTTTTATAACAATAAATGCCAACATATGCATGACGTCAACTCGTTTACCAATGTGAATTTATTTGAATTGAAATGCTTTATATTTTTCAGACAAGCATCCACGCTTGAAATGTTAGTTAACAAAAACTTGAACAATTCCATCTCATTAGCAGAATTACAAATTTCCAAGCTTTTACGAAATTTGGTACTATTTTTAAATGACTTGTTACAGGTATTTCAAAACGAGCAAGCTTTAATAGAATTTGAGTACTCGATAATCGAGTATTTCTTGAATTTAGATATAGTCAATAAACTTATCGAGCAAGCTACAAAACTTTATGAAGCTGAACCAGCAAATAACAACAATTCATATCAACTAAAAAGATTGTTTGAGTCAAGAGGAGAACTCAAGTTACTGCAGAGATCTAGTTTGATCAAATTGGCACGTGAAAATAGCATCGAAATTAAAGGTTTGGATCAGGTTTTTGAGGATGTCTCTCTTGACGAAGAGGAAGGACCAAAACAATCTAAAGATTCTACAGAACAAGTCAAACTAGATTTAAAGCACCCAAAACTATTACAGGCAATACAAAGTAAGGATTCATTCGTTGATGAGTTTACTAAACTAACTGAAGGAATACTTGAAGATTTTATGGGCTGTGATAGATCAAAAACTATAGATGTATTATCCATAGATTTAGCCATATTAAACTACGAGAAAGGTGATTATAGTGAATGTTTACAAATCTTACACGACTCATACGATTTCTTTATTCAGAATGGATGGAACTATTTAGGTGGCATATTATTAGAAATCTATTATGGATGTATGGAGAAAACTCAATCTACCAATTTTGAAGAAATATTGAGTACTTGCTTAAAATTATTGTCATGTTTAGTTGCTAATCATACTGATATCAATTCTTTCAGATTGATTAATAACAAGTTACAAATTAAAAAATTGTTTGACAGAATTGAAGTCTATGCAAATAAGTTAGATCCCACCAAGAAATTCGAAAGATCGTTGAACCAGTTTTTCAAAACCGACATACTTCCGTATATAAGTGCCGATGAATCCACATCGAGGGATAAATATTTGATCCGATTGAAACTTAAGAACCCCTTCTCCTTGGGATTTGTCTTCAAACATGTTGAATTGATTATGGTGGACGAAGAAGGATCAGAAATAGTCTTTCATGCTGAGAATGTTGAGATTTCAGACAAGATAGACAACACAATTCAATTATCAACCAATAATTTTATATTGGGGTCGTTCTCACCATATCGTTTGACAATTCAGTTCTATAATAGTTTATTTTTGGTATTAGACTATGGAGAGAAGGAATTACAAATGAATCATGCTTCTTTTTTAAGTGATACAGTGATTGAACATAACGGTAATAATAATGACGTGTTTGTTTATGATGGTTTGACTCCAATGTCTGTATTTAAACCAAGACACGAGAAAACACTTTTGGCGTATCAGAATATCAATAAATTGACTGCCCAGTTTTGTTGTGCCAATGACTTGAAATTGGGTTCCACAGAAGTAGTTTTAAAGATCAAAAATGGAAGCAATCCTATCCACGATGTTAGAATAAATTTGTTTTCCACCACAGAGGGACTAACAGTAGTCGACCCGGATTTGAAAGTCAGCAAACTTGATTCACATGAAAGTCAAACTTTTTTAATCCCTTACAATTTTGTCAGGTCAGTTAATAAAATCATTAATATGAGAGCAAAGATTGAATACAAAGTTGATAATGAGGAGCAATACAGTTTCCAAGTTTCCTATAACATAGACACTGCATTAACTATATCAGTTACTGTCCAAGACATATTCAAACGGGATTTTATATATTCAAAGTTTCAAGTGGGCACATCCAATCCCAAGTACCCCATTAGAATCATCAACAATGATCTAACCACTGAGTCAAACTATGAAATAATCAAACCAAGTAAATTCCCTTCGTATGATATTATCGCATTTGGCGAACAACCCAGTAATTTCTTTTACAAAATCAAGCCCAAAAGCAACAAAGTGTATCTCAACGATACTTTAAGCTTGAAAGTTGACTACACCAATTTGCAAGAAGAGTGTGAAGAGTATGTTTCTCAAGAGATAATACACCAATTGGAACGCATCAAATTGGTCAAGTATTGGTATTTGATTAAGGATGTCATTGTCAGTAAATTAACATTTGATCTAAATGGTTTTGCAGTATACAAGACGATTAGATTCTTGAATGGATTAGAATTGAATTTACTAGCAGAGAGAATTATTTTGCAATATGTGGAAAGCTCAATGGATCAGAAGAATTTGGTCAAATTAATGCTGAATTTACTTGTGAATCATAACTTTGAAACACCCATAGATTCATATGAATACAATAATGTTCTTCATTTACACATTTCAGTTCCAGTTCCTGTTTTGAAGTATTTGCAAATAGTTGAATATGAGTATGACAAAAAACAGTACACTGTTGGAGAACCTATCAATGTCAATTTGAAAATCAATACAGTAACAAGATGGTGCCCCAAAGACCGAGATCGTGAATTTGACGACAGTGAACATGAATCCCAACCTCTTGCTGTGTCGTCGCCCCAAAGAAATAAGAGGAAAAATAGCGATAACAATAGTGACAATTCCATATTAATTACCAACAGGGATCAGTTTCAATTAGTGATACAACAAGACGATAATTGGTTAATGTCAGGGTTCAAGCGTTTTACATTTAATGGTGGGCAGGAAACGACCAAACAATTGACTTTAATTCCACTAACTGTTGGTAAGATACCGTTACCTCAAGTGTCAATCAAAGAATTGACAGATGGTGTAAATCTTAGCATTGACGATGAAGATGATGATGACAGTGATGATATAGATATCGAGTTTATTAACGGACTGGAAACTATTTTAGTAATACCAGAGGTAAATAGTATTACTTTTTCATTCTAGAGATATAGATCTATTTTGTTTGTTAAAATCGTCTAGCACGTGTTGTTTTCTACTAATTGTGGTTGATAATAATGATAACTTGTACACGACACTATCTAAATTTGTCCCCCTCTTCGATTTGTTTGCGAAAATCACTTCCCCCCCATATTGTGTTAGTGAGATAAGGTTTATCGCCACACACATTCCGGGAGAAACTATATAAACGCAATGAAAATCCAAGAAACAGAATATTTTTCTATCTCTTTTCATTTCATACCACACCTCAGTGTGAATCAGTTAAACACAACCACATTTTTTACGAATCACATTTAAGAGTCTAATATTATCCATTCTCCCAGCTTCCATTTCCTCCAAGCTAAGTTTAATTAAAGACATATTTTGAGTCAATCAATAAAAGTTTTCTGGTAATCAGAGGTCCAAAGAGTCAAATACTACACGACACTTATTGAACAATAAAAGTTTGATTAGTTATTAGAGATTACTTTTAGCTTTAAATTCTGTTTTTCATTACTTTAGTTGGTTTAAACATCGAATTTTGATATATATATTTTAAAACAGAGTTTCTAATTGGCAGAACAGTTATTGGGGTTTGATACCCCCAGTATTTAGATAACATCCAGAATGCTGGAGGTTATAAAACAACAGTATTTTTTGGTGTTCCCTTGGGTAGGTTTTTCCAAATTTATTTCTTGTTCCCTTCTATTATTTACTTCTATGTTTCTGTTTTCCAATGGTTTTCGTTTCATTTGCAAGGTTGGGAAGAATTGCTCCTTTTGCAATTTTCGCTTTTTTAAATAACAATGAGCCGCTTTATGGCCCTTTTTCCCGCATC